>NW_028322771.1:35000-55460 GCF_047325235.1 Durio zibethinus
TCTAAAAAATGAAATGTCACAATATTTTTTTTATACATGTCGAAGTGATGGAAAAGAAAAAATCTCTTTTACATATCCACCTAGTTTAGCAGCTTTTGGAGAAATGGTACAAAAACAAATAGATTTTTTCACACCAGAAGAATTGTTTTCTGACGAATCGTATACTGATTGGAGTTTTATCAATGAACTAAAAAGAATAAATTTAAGTAAGGAGTTTATAAAGAGAGTCGAATATTTAGATAAGGAATATTTATATAAGGAATCTTTTGATCTGGGCGGGCATACTTGAAAAAAGGACTCGATTTTCTAATTATGAAACTAATGAAGAAACTAATAATGAAACTAATAATGAAACTAATAATGAAACTAATAATGAAGAAACTACTACTGAAACTAATAATGAAACTAATAATGAAACTAATAATGAAACTAATAATGAAACTAATAATGAAACTAAAAGAAATAATGAAATTAAAAGAAATAATGAAACTAATAATGAAACTAATAATGAAACTAATAATGAAACTAAAAGAAATAATGAAACTAAAAGAAATAATGAAACTAAAAGAAATAATGAAACTAATAATGAAACTAATAATGAAACTAATAATGAAACTAAAATAAAATACTTGCCTAAAATATATGATCCTTTCTTGCAGGGACCCTACCGCGGAAGAATCAAAAAATTGTTTTCACCTTTAAGTGAAAAAACAAACACGGATCCGTTTTGGATAAATAAGATTCATGTTATACTTCTTGCTACTGATTATTACGAATTTGAACAGACAATAGATACACTCAAATCATTATCAACAGAAAAAGAACTTTCTTTATTGACAGAAACAGAAGATGAACAGACAATAGATACACTCAAATCATTATCAACAGAAAAAGAACTTTCTTTATTGACAGAAACAGAAGATGAACAGACAATAGATACACTCAAATCATTATCAACAGAAAAAGAACTTTCTTTATTGACAGAAACAGAAGATGAACAGACAATAGATACACTCAAATCATTATCAACAGAAAAAGAACTTTCTTTATTGACAGAAACAGAAGATGAACAGACAATAGATACACTCAAATCATTATCAACAGAAAAAGAACTTTCTTTATTGACAGAAACAGAAGATGAACAGACAATAGATACACTCAAATCATTATCAACAGAAAAAGAACTTTCTTTATTGACAGAAACAGAAGATGAACAGGGAAATATCGATTCCGAGGATCGAGTCAAAATTTTGAAATTTTTATGCAATATAGTTATAACTAATCCCGACAATCAAACAATTATAAAAAAATCTAATGGAATAAAAGAAATAAGTAATGGAATAAAAGAAATAAGTAAAGAAGTTCCTCGATGGTCATACAAACTACTCGACATTTTCGAACAACACCATAGAGGAGGCGAGGAACACATGATAACAGATTATGCAATTCGTTCAAGAATCTTCCGGTACGCAATAGTTTTTTCTAAGGAGGAGTTAAAGGATGATTTTTTTCTACCAAACGATATAGAAAACGACCTATCTTTGATGGAATATTCGCCAGAACCGAATTTTCGTCGAGACATAATAAAAGGTGCCGTGCGTGCCCAAAGACGTAAAATAATTAATGGGGAACTGTTTCAATCAAATGTGCATTCCCCACTTTTTTTTGACAGAGTAGACAGCCTCTTCTTCAGAGTGTTCAGATCTTTGTATTCTGATATTTCTTGGCTGATAAAACTAATATCTCGAAATTGGATATGGAAAAACAAAGAATCACAAATTTCTGATTATACAGAAAATGAGGAGGACATAAGAGAAGAAGACGAAGAGATAAGAGAAAGCATAGAAAAGATACAAGAAAGAGACAAAGAGGAAGAAAAAAGAAGAGAAAGCATAGAAGAGATACAAAAAGGAGACAAAAAAGAGAAAGAAAAAAGAAGACAAGAGTCAGAGGCAGATGACTTCCTGCTGGACGCGCAGAATTTTGGGATATCGTCTTTTTTGGTCAAGGACCAAGGGGCATCATGTTAATAGCCCAATCGATTTTTAGAAAATATATTCTATTACCTTCATTGATAATAGCTAAAAACATTGTCCGTATATTATTATTTCAAATTCCTGAGTGGTCCACGGATTTCAAGGGTTGGAAGCGAGAAATACATGTTAAATGCACTTATAATGGTCTTCAATTCTCCACAAAAGACTTTCCAAAAAATTGGTTATCAGAAGGTATCCAGATCAAGATCCTATATCCTTTTCGCCTGAAACCTTGGCGCGGATCTAAACTGAAACCCTCTCATAAAGATCCAATGAAAAAAAAGCATAAAGATCCAATGAAAAAAAAGCATAAAGATCCAATGAAAAAAAAGAAAGTTAAAAAGAATGATTTTTGCTTTTTAACAGCTTGTGGACTGGAAAGTGACTTACCTTGCGGTCCTCCTCGAAGACGGCCTTCGTTTTTTCAGCCTATTTTTAACGAACTAGAAAAAAAAAGTGAAAAATGGAAAATTTTTAAAAAAGGAAAAAAATTGTTTCGAAAAGTCTCAGGAGAAACAAAAATTCCATTTGTAAAGGGAATAATAAAAAAACTTTCAAAAAGAAATCCAGTTTTGGAGTTGAGAGAAGAATTGGGCGAAACTAAAAAAGATTTGGGCGAAACTAAAAAAGATTCGATAATCAGTAATAAGATGATTGACGAATCATCCCTTCAAATTCAATCTATGGAGCGGACAAATTATTCATTAACAGAAAAAAAGATAAAAGATCTGACTGAGAGAACAAACACAATCAAAAATCAAATAGAAAAAATTATAAAAGACAAGAAATTAGAATCATCAAAAAAATTTTGGAAAATATTAAAAAGAAGAAATATTCGATTAATCCGTAAATTCTATTTATTTATAAAACTTTTTATTCAAAAGATATACATAGATATTTTTCTATATATCATTAAATATATCATTAATATTCCAAGACCCAATCCACAACTTTTTCTTGAATCAACAAAAAAAATGATTGATAAATTCATTTACAATAATGAAGCAAATCAAGAAAGAATTAATAAACCAAATAAAAATACAATTCATTTTATTTCAACTATAAAAAATATAAAAAACTCACTTTCGAATATTAGAAATCAAAATGCAAAAGCTTTTTGTGACTTATCCTCCCTCTCACAAGCATATGTATTTTACAAATTATCACAAACCCAAGTTATTAAATTCAAACCTATCCTTCAATATCACGGAACATCTCTTTTTCTTAAAAATGAAATAAAAGATTATTTTGAAGAACAAGGAATATCTCATTCCCAATTAAAACATCATTATGGGTTAAGACAAAAAATCTCTGGAATAAAGGAATGGAAAAACTGGTTAAGGAGTCATTATCAATACGATTATCAATACGATTTAGTTCAGAGTATATGGCTTAGATTAGTACCAGAACAATGGCGAAATAGAGTCAATCAACACTATATGGCTCAAAATAAAGATTTAACAAAATGGGATTCAGATGAAAAAGAAAGATTAATACATTACGAAAAAAAAAATGATTTTCAAGCGAATTCATTACTGAATCAAGAATATAAACTGAATCAAGAACAAAAACGGAATCAAGAACAAAAATATAAAAAAGATAATTTTAAAAAACACTATAGATATAATTTATTATCATATATATTTATTATATATCAAGATATGAGGGACTCATATAATCTTATGGATCACCATTACAAGTAAATAAGAGGGAAGAGATTCCTTATAATTACAACATGGATAAACGAAAATTTTTTGATATATTGGGGGATATTCCTATCCATAATTATCTAACGGGGGAAAACGGGGAAAACGGGGAAATTTTCGCATAGAAAATTTTTTAATTGGAGAATTCTTAATTTTTGTCTTAGAAATAAGACCGATATTGAGTCCTGGGTCGATACCAGTACCAAGAGTAAGAAGACCAGTACCAAGAGTAAGAAAACCAGTACCAAGAGTAAGAAAAATATTAAGACTGTGATTAATAATTTTAATAATTATCAAATATCGAATCTGGAACTTTGGTTCTTCCCAGAATTTGTGCTACTATATAATGCATATAAGGTTGAACCATGGATCATACCAATAAAACTACTTCTTTTCAATTTTAATTTTAATGGAAAAAAAGAGGATCTTGTATCAGATGCAAAAAAAAAAAGAAAATTTAGATCCGTTCTCTCAAATCAAGAAAAAGATGTTGAAGAAGATTATGGTAAATCATCCAATCAAGAAAAAGGTAAATCATCCAATCAAGAAAAAGGTAAATCATACAATCAAGAAAAAGATGTTGAAGAAGATTATGGTAAATCATCCAATCAAGAAAAAGGTAAATCATCCAATCAAGAAAAAGGTAAATCATACAATCAAGAAAAAGATGTTGAAGAAGATTATGGTAAATCATACAATGAAGAAAAAGGTAAATCATACAATCAAGAAAAAGATGTTGAAGAAGATTATGGTAAATCATACAATGAAGAAAAAGGTAAATCATACAATCAAGAAAAAGATGTTGAAGAAGATTATGGTAAATCATCCAATCAAGAAAAAGGTAAATCATACAATCAAGAAAAAGATGTTGAAGAAGATTATGGTAAATCATCCAATCAAGAAAAAGGTAAATCATACAATCAAGAAAAAGGTAAATCATCCAATCAAGAAAAAGGTAAATCATCCAATCAAGAAAAAGGTAAATCAGATCAAGAAAAAGGTAAATCAGACAATCAAGAAAAAGATGTTGAAGAAGATTCTGGTAAATCAAAAAAACATAGAAAGGAAGACGAGAGCAAGAGAGAAGCTCGTTTATTCCTACAAAAGTATTTGTATTTTCAATTCGGATGGGATGCTGATTCTTTCGATGAAAAAATAATCAAAAATATCAAAGCATATTCTTTCATTCTTGGCCTGATAAATATGAATGAAACTTTTCTATACTCTGTTAGAAGAGGAGGAACGAATCTGGATATTTTGATGGATTCGGCGGATAAGTTACTTTTAACTTATCAATACCTACTCAAAAAAGGAGTATTGATTATCGAACCAATTCGCCGGTATGTAGAAATTGATGGACAATTTATTCTATATCAAACTATAAGTATTTCATTGGTTCATAAAAATAAACATGAAATTAATCAAAGACGCAAAAAAAAAAAAAGACGCAAAAAAAAAAACTATATTGAAAAAAATAATTTTGATGAATCCATTGCAAGACATCAAAAAATGACTGAAAATAAAGACAAAAATCATTATGATTTGTTTATTCCTGAAAATATTTTATCCCCTAACCACCGGAGAGAATTGCGAATTCGAATTTCTTTCAATTCAAGGGATAAAAATGGTATGCATAGAAATCCAGTATTTTTAAATAATGTAAAAAACTGTGGTCAAGTTTTGAATAAAAACAAACATCTTGATAGTGATAAAAAGAAACTAATTAAATTAAAGTTCTTTCTTTGGCCCAATTATCGATTAGAAGATTTAGCTTGTATGAATCGCTATTGGTTTAATAGTAATAATGGCAGTCGTTTCAGTATGGTAAGGATACATATGTATCCGCGTTTGAAAATTCGTCAATGGTACATTTTTCCATATATTATGATTGAAAACCGGATTGATTAATTTTATTTGAAAAAATTATAAAGTTCATAACGAACTTAAAATCATTGTGCATATTAAAATGAATGGTATTATTATTATTACTGATCAGTAAAATTCACATTCAAAAAAAGGGGGAGAGAAATTTTTGTTTTATGGTAAAAAATTCATTCATCTCAGTTATTTTTCAAGAAAAAAAAGAAGAAAACAAGGGGTCCGTTGAATTTCAAATAGTCAGTTTCACCAATAAGATACGAAGACTTACTTCACATTTGGAATTGCACAAAAAAGACTATTTATCTCAGAGAGGTCTACGTAAAATTCTAGGAAAACGTCAACGGCTTCTGTCTTATTTATCAAAGAAAAATAACATACGTTATAAAGAATTAATTAGTGAGTTGGATATTCGGGAATCAAAAAATCGTTAATTTGATTGAATTAGTCGATTTATTATATTTTTCATTTTGATGTACTTCTTTTCGTTTTCAACAATTCATGTAAGAATGAATCGAGGAAAAACTTATGAATCTATCAGCTACAGAAAAAGACCTTATGATAGTCAATATGGGACCTCACCACCCATCAATGCACGGTGTTCTTCGTCTCATCGTTACTCTAGATGGTGAAGATGTTGTTGACTGTGAACCAATATTAGGTTATTTACACAGAGGAATGGAAAAAATTGCGGAAAACCGAACAATTATACAATATTTGCCTTATGTAACACGTTGGGATTATTTAGCCACTATGTTCACGGAAGCAATAACCGTAAATGGACCAGAACAATTGGGCAATATTCAAGTCCCTAAAAGAGCCAGCTATATCAGAGTAATTATGTTGGAGTTGAGTCGTATAGCTTCTCATCTATTATGGCTTGGACCTTTTATGGCCGATATTGGTGCACAGACCCCCTTTTTCTATATTTTCAGAGAAAGAGAATTAGTATATGATCTATTCGAAGCTGCCACCGGTATGAGAATGATGCATAATTATTTTCGTATCGGAGGAGTAGCGGCCGATCTACCCTATGGCTGGATAGATAAATGTTTGGATTTCTGTGATTATTTTTTAACAGGAATTGTTGAATATCAAAAACTTATTACGCGAAATCCTATTTTTTTAGAACGAGTTGAAGGGGTAGGGGTTATTGGTGGAGAAGAAGCAATAAATTGGGGTCTATCCGGCCCAATGCTACGAGCCTCTGGAATCAAATGGGATCTTCGTAAAGTTGATCATTATGAGTGTTACGACGAATTTGATTGGGAAATCCAGTGGCAAAAAGAAGGAGATTCATTAGCTCGTTATTTAGTCCGAATCAGTGAAATGACGGAATCCATAAAAATAATTCAACAGGCCCTGGAAGGAATTCCGGGGGGTCCCTATGAGAATTTAGAAATCCGATGTTTTGATCGAGAAAGGGATCCAGAATGGAATGATTTTGAATATCGATTCATTAGTAAAAAACCTTCTCCTACATTTGAATTACCGAGACAAGAACTTTATGCGAGAATGGAAGCCCCAAAGGGAGAATTAGGAATTTTTCTGATAGGAGATCAAAGTGGTTTTCCTTGGAGATGGAAAATTCGCCCGCCGGGTTTTATCAATTTGCAAATTCTTCCTCAGTTAGTTAAAAGAATGAAATTGGCTGATATTATGACGATACTAGGTAGCATAGATATCATTATGGGAGAAGTTGATCGTTGAAATGATAATTTATACAACAGAAGTAGAAGATATCAATTCCTTTTACAGATTGGAATCCTTAAAAGAGGTCTATGGGATCATATGGATGTTTGTCCCTATTTTGACTCTTGTATTGGGAATCACAATAGGTGTACTAGTAATTGTATGGTTAGAAAGAGAAATATCTGCAGGAATACAACAACGTATTGGGCCTGAATACGCCGGCCCTTTGGGAATTCTTCAAGCTCTAGCAGATGGAACAAAACTGCTTTTCAAAGAGAATATTCTTCCATCTAGAGGAAATACTCGTTTATTCCGTATTGGACCGTCTATAGCAGTCATATCCATTTTACTAAGTTTTTCAGTAATTCCTTTTAGCTCTCGCCTTATTTTAGCCGATCTCAATATCGGTATTTTTTTATGGATTGCCATTTCAAGTATTGCTCCTGTTGGACTTCTTATGTCAGGATACGGATCAAATAATAAATATTCCTTTTTAGGTGGTCTGCGAGCTGCTGCTCAATCGATTAGTTATGAAATACCATTAACTCTATGTGTTTTATCAATATCTCTACGTGCGATTCGTTGAAATATAAACTTTTCTTTTCCCTATTCCTTTCGTTCTATAAAATAAGCTGAATGGATTGAATAGATATCTTCGTTATTTTATTATCCTTCAGGTTGATAAACTAAATTAGATAGTTATATATGAGTGAAAGAAAGCAGCTTATAAATTCGCAGTAAATTAAACAAAAAAAAATTTAATCTCATTTCCTATGTACAAGAGTTAAGTGGAAGAAAACATAAGTGGAAGAAGTCTTTACCCCAAGACGGGTTGATTAGTCAATCTAGCTTGAAGCGGGCTCAAAAGATCAACCGTATAGAGTTTTGGCTATCCTTTGTATAGATTCCCATACATGTATTGCCAAACCAAACGGGGGATTGAACAAAAAAATGAGTGGATGGTTAGGAACACCAAAATACACAAAGGATTAGTAATGGAGATTATGTAAATTATATAAAAAGGATATTTCTGGATAACATAAAAAGAATACTAATTGGGGCTTTAAATTAGTAGAAATGAGTAGGCAGTACTACCCACGATTCCGGTCCAGAGTATGCTCCTATCCACCGATTAAAGTAATGACTATCAGGAACGAAATAATCCTTTACTATTTTTTAGTTTAAGCCCCCATTCGTAATTTTCTCAGATCAGAAAGAAGAATAGGAACGAAAAAGAAAGAATAAAAAATAAATATTTTTTTTTTTTTTATTCTTTCTTTCATATATATAGAGAGATATAATCTGTGTCATGATTTATGAGCTAATGTAATATTTAATTTTTTTCGTAATCGAAAACAATGGGTTGAAATATCTATTGATATTTCTACAAGAAGTATTTTATTGAAGGCTTAAGTTATTACTCAACAAATAAAAATTGAAATTAGTAACGGGCGAGATCAATTCAGAAGCACTTTTTTTATTCTTCATAATATAGCAGACAGAATTCCATTGGTATAATTTTGGACCTTCCAATCCATTTTTTCTCTATCTATTCTACAACCATACGAAGAGAAATAATACTGATTCGGTCCTTAAATTTATTTGTGACCCACGAGGAGCCGTATGAGTTGAAAACCTCATGTACGGTTTTGGACTAGCGATGGGAACAGTGATGTTATCATCGACTATAATTATCTAACAGCTCAAGTACAGTTGATATAGTTGAGGCGCAATCAAAATATGGGGTTTGGGGATGGAATTTGTGGCGTCAGCCAATAGGGTTTATCGTTTTTCTAATTTCTTCTCTAGCAGAATGTGAGAGATTACCTTTTGATTTACCAGAAGCCGAGGAAGAATTAGTAGCAGGGTATCAAACCGAATATTCGGGTATCAAATTTGGTTTATTTTATGTTGCTTCCTATCTAAATCTATTACTTTCTTCCTTATTTGTAACAGTTCTTTACTTGGGGGGTTGGAATATTTCCATTCCGTACGTATTCGTCCCTGAGCTATTTGAAATAAATAAAATGAATGGAATCTTTGGAACGACAATTGGTATCTTTATTACATTAGCTAAAACTTATTTGTTTTTGTTTATTTCTATCGCAACAAGATGGACTTTACCTAGGTTAAGAATGGACCAATTATTAAATCTTGGATGGAAATTTCTTTTACCCATTTCTCTCGGTAATCTATTATTAACAACTTCTTTCCAACTTCTTTCACTGTAAAGAAAAAAAGAATACGAGATTCATGACTTGGTTCAAACAAGAGAAAGAAACAAACATAAAATTATTCATAGATATTCACGATATGTTCCCTATGGTAACTGGGTTCATGAATTATGGCCACCAAACAGTCCGAGCAGCAAGGTACATTGGTCAAGGTTTCATGATTACCTTATCCCACGCAAATCGTTTACCTGTAACTATTCAATACCCTTATGAAAAATTAATCGCATCAGAGCGTTTCCGTGGGCGAATCCATTTTGAATTTGATAAATGCATTGCTTGTGAAGTATGTGTTCGTGTATGCCCTATAGATCTGCCTGTTGTTGATTGGAAATTTGAAACGGATATTAGAAAAAAACGATTGCTTAATTACAGTATTGATTTCGGAATTTGTATATTTTGTGGTAACTGCGTTGAGTATTGTCCAACAAATTGTTTATCAATGACTGAAGAATATGAACTTTCTACTTACGACCGTCACGAATTGAATTATAATCAAATTGCTTTGGGCCGTTTACCAATGTCAGTAATTGACGATTATACAATTCGAACAATTTTGAATTCGCCTCAAAGAAAAACTGAGTAAGTAAACCTCCTATTCTATTAAAGAGAAATTTCCAATTCTTTTAAGGTTCCGTTTTGGTTTAAGTTAAAAGAATATTTGGTTTGACTTAAAAGAATGAGGCCTTTACTCTTTGTTTGGTCAATAAATAAAAATTCAATTACAAATTAACTGGTTGATAAGAATTTCGAATTCATTTTTCTTGAAAATCTATTAATATATTCGTAATTATTTCGAAATATATAGTTTCAAAAAACAAAATACCCTTTCGAACCGAACAAAAAAAAAGAATTAAAAACGAAACAATAATTGTACTTAGATCAATTCACACCTAATAGATTAGGATTTTATTCAATTAGGAACGTATCATAAAAAAAAAATTCCTGGTCGGGTCAATAAGATCATGAAAAGCATTTCGATTTATTTATCTCTTATTTTACATATAATGGATTTGCCTGGACCAATACACGATTTTCTTTTAGTTTTTCTGGGATCGGGTCTTATATTAGGGGGCCTGGGAGTGGTATTACTTACCAATCCAATTTTTTCTGCCTTTTCATTGGGATTGGTTCTTGTTTGTATATCCTTATTCTATATTCTCTCAAATTCTCATTTTGTAGCTGCTGCCCAGCTTCTTATTTATGTGGGAGCCATAAATGTTTTAATCCTATTTGCTGTGATGTTCATGAATGGTTCAGAATATTATAAAAATTTTAATCTGTGGACCATTGGGAATGGCCTTACTTCGTTGATTTGTACAAGTATTCTTGTTTCGCTAATTACTACTATATTAGATACATCATGGTACGGGATTATTTGGACTACAAGATCAAACCAAATTATAGAACAAGATTTGATAAGTAATAGTCAACAAATTGGAATTCATTTAGCAACAGATTTTTTTCTTCCATTTGAATTCATTTCACTAATTCTTTTAGTTGCTTTGATAGGTGCAATTGCTGTGGCTCGTCAGTAATAAATCTTTCTAACTAGGAATAGCAAGCAATCCAAATTAAACTTTTTTCTGTCTTATCGCATCTATTTTCCTTGAATTCTTGTTCGTGTATAAAATATAAAATAGAAATTCGTTTATTCGAGATATTTCCAATATATTCTTTTTGTTATATTCTATTCTAGTCAATCAAATCCGTTGAATTATTGTTCATATTAAAATGAATCGAAATTGATAAGGAGTTGGTCAATGATGCTCGAACATATACTTGTTTTGAGTGCCTATTTATTTTCTATCGGTATTTATGGATTGATCACGAGTCGAAATATGGTTCGGGCCCTTATGTGTCTTGAACTTATACTGAATGCGGTTAATATAAATTTTGTAACATTTTCTGATTTTTTTGATAGTCGGCAATTAAAAGGAAATATTTTATCAATTTTTGTTATAGCTATTGCAGCCGCTGAAGCAGCTATTGGATCAGCTATTGTTTCCTCAATTTATCGTAACAGAAAATCAACGCGTATCAATCAATCAACTTTGTTGAATAAGTAATATTAATAATATTAAATTATAAGATTCACCAATTTGAATTAGCATGTCCAATATGTTGGAATCTACATCATGTTTTCGAAAACGTAAGAAATCAAAGTATCTTGGTCCTTTCTTATGAGTTGATCCCGAAGGAAATTGATTAGAAAATTTCTGGTAAATCGTTGATTCATCTGGTGTTTAACTATAATGATTCATTTACAAGTTTACTAGATTGAAATTTTATGATGTTCAAAAAATTATAGATCCCATGTCACATTCAGTAAAAATTTATGATACATGTATAGGGTGTACTCAATGTGTCCGAGCCTGCCCCACCGATGTGTTAGAAATGATACCTTGGGATGGATGTAAAGCTAAGCAAATTGCTTCCGCTCCAAGAACAGAAGACTGTGTTGGTTGTAAGAGATGTGAATCCGCTTGTCCAACAGATTTCTTGAGCGTTCGAGTTTATTTATGGCATGAAACAACTCGAAGTATGGGTCTAGCTTATTGATACGTTCCCGAAAACCCCACTTGAATACATTTTGAATCCATTTTATTTTTTTTTTACTGAAAAAACCCGTGCTCAAAAAAAATCTTTTTTGAGCACGGGTTTTTCTGGTCCAAGTGCATCTTGTCTTTACCACGAATTATTTTCCTTGGTTAACAATAATTGTAGTTTTACCAATATCTGCAGGTTCTTTAATTTTCTTTCTTCCTCATAGAGGAAATAAGCTAATTAAGTGGTATACTATGTGTATATGCATATTTGAACTCCTTCTAACAACCTATGCATTTTGTTATCATTTCCGATTGGACGATCCATTAATCCAGCTGGAGGAAGATTATAAATGGATAAATTTTTTTGATTTTTACTGGAGATTGGGAATAGATGGACTTTCTATAGGGCCCATTTTACTGACAGGATTTATCACTACTTTAGCTACTTTGGCGGCTTGGCCAGTTACTCGAGATTCGCGATTATTCCATTTCTTGATGCTAGCAATGTACAGTGGTCAAATAGGATCATTTTCTTCTCGAGACCTTTTACTTTTTTTCATCATGTGGGAGTTCGAATTAATTCCCGTTTATCTACTTCTATCCATGTGGGGGGGAAAGAAACGTCTGTACTCGGCTACAAAATTTATTTTGTACACTGCGGGGGGTTCCATTTTTTTATTAATAGGAGTTTTGGGTATCGGTTTATACGGTTCTAATGAACCAACATTAAATTTTGAAACATTAGCTAATCAATCGTATCCTGTCGCACTGGAAATCATATTCTATATTGGATTTCTTATTGCTTTTGCTGTCAAATCGCCGATTATACCCTTACATACGTGGTTACCAGACACCCATGGGGAGGCACATTACAGTACTTGTATGCTTCTAGCCGGAATTTTATTAAAAATGGGAGCGTATGGATTAGTTCGCATCAATATGGAATTATTACCCCACGCTCATTCCATATTTTCTCCCTGGTTGATAATAGTGGGTACAATGCAAATAATTTATGCAGCTTCAACATCTCTTGGTCAACGGAATTTAAAAAAAAGAATAGCCTATTCCTCCGTATCTCATATGGGTTTCATAATTATAGGAATTGGCTCTATAACTGATACGGGACTCAACGGAGCTATTTTACAAATAATATCTCATGGATTTATCGGTGCTGCACTTTTTTTCTTGGCAGGAACGAGTTATGATAGAATGCGTCTTTTTTATCTCGACGAAATGGGTGGAATGGCTATTCCGATTCCAAAAATATTTACGATGTTCAGTATCTTATCGATGGCTTCTCTTGCATTACCGGGCATGAGTGGTTTTGTTGCAGAGTTGATAGTCTTTTTTGGAATAATTACCAGCCAAAAATATTTTTTAATGCCAAAAATACTAATTACTTTCGTAATGTCAATTGGAATGATATTAACTCCTATTTATTCATTATCTATGTCACGTCAAATGTTCTATGGATACAAGCTATTTAATGCTCAAAGTTCTTATTTTTTTGATTCTGGACCACGAGAGTTATTTGTTTCGATCTCTATCTTTCTACCAGTAATAGGTATTGGTATTTATCCGGATTTTGTCCTCTCATTATCAGGTGAGAAGGTCGAAACTATTCTATATAATTATTTTTATAGATAGTTTTGATGAATAAAACAAAAAATCAAAAAGTAATCCTATGATTTTTAAAATTGTTCGTTGTACAGTGAAAAAAAAAAGAAAGAAGTCTTTTTTCTTCTCTTAAGTTTAAGTTAAGTAAAAAAAGGTAAAAGAATTAAATTGAATTTTAATCAGACATCTTTGGCTTTTGTTAGAACCTTTTGAATCAAGTAGTGGAGTGATTCAAAAGGTTCTTGACAGCTTACAATAAGTTTTCTTATATATACGCTGTCCTATCTTAGTATTTGTTAGGCTTAGCCTTTTTATTCAATTCAATTAGATGTTAATGTAAATGAACCATAACTATGTAAACCTATTCCTAATAGATTGACCCCAAAATAGCATATCCAAATTATAAGAAATCCCATAGAAGCCACAAGTGCGGAATTTACACCTTCCAAATTTTTATTTGTTCGGGTATGTAAATAAATCGCGAATACGGTCCAAGTAATAAATGCCCAAGTTTCCTTTGGGTCCCAATTCCAATATGATCCCCACGCCTCATTAGCCCATACGGCTCCCGAAAGAATTCCTATGGTTAAAAAGATAAACCCGAGACTAATAATACGATAACTCCAACGATCCAATTGTTGAGTCAATTGATACCTGTAAAAATTTTTAGAAGAAAGAAAATAAGTGTTTAATAAAACATTGCTTCTTTCATTCATGTATTGGATTTCGCCAAACGAAAATGACTGATTTAATAAATTATTGTTTTTACCAATAATTTTTATGGCTTTTCGAAATGTAATGACTAGAAGAGCTACTGATAATAATGATCCACATAAAAGAGCTGCATAGCCTAATACCATCATACTTACGTGCATCATTAACCACTGGGATTGGAGAGCAGGCGCTAATATTGCGGATTGATGCATTTTGGTTAAAAGACCCGAAGTGGCAAAGCCTTGGGTAAAAATAACACTTGGTGCGGTTATTGCGCTTAAATCATTTTTACGCTTTTTAAAATAGTAAACCATATGAATAAGGGAGAAACCCCATGAAAGAAAGATTAATGATTCATATAAATCACTTAATGGGAAATGTCCTGAATAAATCCAACGAGTGACTAATAATCCTGTTATACAGAAAAAGGTAACTATCATGCCCTTTTCTGATGAATCATATAGTCCTACGACTTCATCGACTAATAAGAATAAGGTTAAAAAATGAATTGTAATTACAATTGAAACGACCGAAAAGGATATATGAGTTAATATATGCTCTAAAGTTGAAAAAATCATAAGAATTCTGAAAAAAGCGAGGGTTTCTAGATTTTATGGAATGGAAATCAGGAATTAAATTCATTATAGGACTTATTCTATCTCTTTTAGAAGATACTATGCCGCTACTCGGACTCGAACCGAGATGCTCTAGCACTGCTTCCTAAGAGCAGCGTGTCTACCGATTTCACCATAGCGGCTTGCTCGAAATCATAATAAGCCATTTTTTATTCAATCGTCGAGATTGAAGGTGAAGGGGTCAATTCAATGTAAAATGTAAAAGAAGCATTTAATTTAAATTGATGAATAAAAACTCGTTTAAATAGCAATTTGAAGGTTCAAAAAGAATCTTTATTATTTATCGTTTTATTTAATTATCCTTTTTTTTATTTAATATTTAATTTAATATTTAATTATTTCAACAGAGATTTTATAGTTTGTGTTTTCCTAAAAGAGAACTCCTCTATTGTAACTAAACTAACTAGTTGTAACTTCAATTCATAGATAGAATTCAACAAAAAAATGTTCTTTATCATTTTAATTTTTTAATGATTCATCTCTCATTCTTTTATATGATTTTTATGAATCTATAAAAAAAAAAATGCTTATCAATTGAATGAATAAATGAATGAAAAAATATTATTTTTAGAGATCACAATTTCAGCACCACATCCAATGATTTCAAAAGATTTATGTAATTTGCATAGCTTTGTATTAATCGTTAGGATTTTGCGTTTTAAGGATTTATCAAACCAACTAGATATTGGGTTGTACACGTTACGTTATATAAAAAGCGTTTCGATTCCTGTCATAATTGTACCATACTTCAAAAAAGTATTTCGAATTTCGAATTCTAAAAATATGTCTTGATTCATCTTCTTATACAAACATAGAATTTTTTTAGATCATTTTAAATTGATACATTATTTGTATATCCACTAAATTATAAAGGGAGTTTTCTCAATTGGGTTGAAAGCAAGGGAAGGATATATAGTAATTCAGAGAAATAATGATTCATAAAGTTACAAAATTGAAACTTAATGGATTAGTTTCAACAACCCAGTTAAAGCTCTTATATATATGTGCTCCGATATAGCTATAGTATAAATATACAAATTTTTATTATTTAATTATTTAATTATTTATTATTATAAATTGAAATTGAATATTATAAAAATAACAAATTATTATAACACTAAGATACCAAATGGGGCGATGGGGAAAATGAGAATCCCCATCCCGGAAATGAAAAAAAAAAAGATATTCAAAAAAGAAAACCTTTGTATCTTATTCGAGTTAAACCAATTCAGATTAAAAAAAAATTATTTGTCGTACAAAAAAACTTTTTGAATTACCCGTAAAAATAGATCTCGATAATGAAAAAGCTTTCAACGCCGCCCAATATCCTTTCTTTTTCCAAACATTTTTTCGAATACGCTTTTTTGATGTAGAAGTACGTTTTTTTGGAACTGCCATTCAAAAAAAAGGTTATTTAGTGCTATAGTTGGATGTCAAAGACATCTATTTTTAAAACAAAATGATCGGTGTCTTTATGTCATTATTTATCTATTCCTATAGATTTTCTAGATTAATAGATTTTCTAGATTATAATTATCTATATACTACTATATAAATTTCATAAGAACTAAATAGAGATGGGAAAATAACATAAAATGCTTCTATTCTAGAAAAAAAAAAAAAAAAAAATATGATATAACCTTTTTTTATTTATATTCCATACACTATCCAGAAAAAAAGAAGAATTTGTATTTAATTTATTGGTACCTTTCTTTTTTATATCTCCATTCAAATCTATAGGATAGATTAGGATCTATTATGATATATAAATTGAATTGATGAAATCAAAAAAACGTAAAAAAGAGTCTTTCCTTCTCTATCTCTGCCTATTTTTTTTGTCGTCCTACATTTATAATTTATACATCTCCATTTATACACGAAAAATACATCAAAACAAAAAAATGTAAAAAAACCATTTTATTTACCTAATAAAAAACAAACTTGAATTTTTTTCTATTAATTGGTAATTGGTCAAGCTCGAAGAGAGAGTATGCCCAATTTTCATTTTCAATCAAATTCGAATGAGACTCGTAATTAATCTGTTAAAGGATACATAATTTTGAAAAAAAAAAAGAATATTTTTTTTTTCCATTAGTAACTCGGTGATATCATTTGATTACTTCTAACTTCGAAATTTGAATATTTTTGAAATATTTGAGAAAGATTAAAAGATTAATAATAGAAAATTCCAGTTAACTTTGTAATATCTTGATTGTATTATTGCTCCCTTTCCATCAAAAGAGATAAGAGCCGGTGAATCAGAAACGATTAATTAAGAAAGAATAAGAAAAAAGTTTTTATGGAGCATACATATCAATATTCATGGATCATACCTTTTGTGCCACTTCCAATTCCTATTTTAATAGGAATGGGACTCCTACTTTTTCCGACGGCAACAAAAAATCTTCGTCGTATGTGGGCTTTTCCCAATATTTTATTGTTAAGTATAGTTATGATTTTTTCGGTCGATCTGTCTATTCAGCAAATAAATAGAAGTTCTATCTATCAATATGGATGGTCTTGGACCATCAATAATGATTTTTCTTTCGAGTTTGGCTACTTTATTGATTCACTTACCTCTATTATGTCAATATTAATCACTACTGTTGGAATTTTTGTTCTTATTTATAGTGACAATTATATGTCTCATGATCAAGGATATTTGAGATTTTTTGCTTATATGAGTTTATTCAATACTTCAATGTTGGGATTAGTTACTAGTTCTAATTTGATACAAATTTATATTTTTTGGGAATTGGTTGGAATGTGTTCTTATCTATTAATAGGGTTTTGGTTCACACGACCTGTTGCGGCAAACGCTTGTCAAAAAGCGTTTGTAACTAATCGGATAGGCGATTTTGGTTTATTATTAGGAATCTTAGGTTTTTATTGGATAACGGGAAGTTTCGAATTTCAAGATTTGTTCGAAATATTTAATAACGTGATTTATAATAATGAGGTTCATTTTTTATTTGTTACTTTATGTGCCTCTTTATTATTTGCCGGCGCAGTTGCTAAATCTGCGCAGTTTCCCCTTCATGTATGGTTACCTGATGCCATGGAGGGGCCTACTCCTATTTCGGCTCTTATACATGCTGCCACTATGGTAGCAGCGGGAATTTTTCTTGTAGCCCGCCTTCTTCCTCTTTTCATAGTTATACCTTACATAATGAATCTAATATCTTTGATAGGTATAATAACAGTATTATTAGGGGCTACTTTAGCTCTTGCTCAAAAGATATTAAGAGGGGTTTAGCCTATTCTACAATGTCCCAACTGGGTTATATGATGGTAGCTCTAGGTATGGGGTCTTATCGAGCCGCTTTATTTCATTTGATTACTCATGCTTATTCGAAGGCATTGTTGTTTTTAGGATCCGGATCCATTATTCATTCCATGGAAGCTATTGTTGGATATTCTCCAGATAAAAGCCAGAATATGGTTTTTATGGGCGGTTTAAGAAAGCATGTGCCAATTACACAAATTGCTTTTTTAGTGGGTACACTTTCTCTTTGTGGTATTCCACCCCTTGCTTGTTTTTGGTCCAAAGATGAAATTCTTAGTGACAGTTGGTTGTATTCACCGATTTTTGCAATAATAGCTTGGTCCACGGCCGGATTAACAGCATTTTATATGTTTCGGATCTATTTACTTACTTTTGAAGGACATTTAAACATTAATTTTCAAAATTATAGTGGCAAAAAAGGTAGCTCCTTCTATTCAATAAAACTATGGGGTAAAAAAGAAGAGCAAACAATGATTAACAGAAATTTTCCTTTATCCCCTTTATTAACAATGAATAATTTATTAACAATGAATAATAATGAGAAGCCATATAGAATTGGTGGTAATGTAAAAAAAGGGGCTCTTATTACTATTACGAATTTTGGCTACAAGAAGGCTTTTTCTTATCCTCATGAATCGGATAATACTATGTTATTTCCTATGCTTATACTGGTTCTATTTACTTTTTTTGTTGGAGCCATAGCAATTCCTTTTAATCAAGAAGGAATACATTTGGATATATTATCCAAATTATTAACTCCATCTATAAATCTTTTACATCAAAATTCAAATGATTTTGAGGATTGGTATCAATTTTTAACAAATGCAACTTTTTCAGTGAGTATAGCTTGTTTTGGAATATTTACAGCATTCCTTTTATATAAGCCTTTTTATTCATCTTTACAAAATTTGAACTTACTAAATTCGTTTGCAAAAAGGGGTCCTAAAAGAATTTTCTTGGATAAAATAATATATTTGATATACGATTGGTCATATAATCGTGGTTACATAGATACGTTTTATTCAATATCCTTAACAAAAGGTATAAGAGGATTGTCCGAACTAACTCATTTTTTTGATAGGCGAGTAATCGATGGAATTACAAATGGAGTAGGCATTACAAGTTTTTTTGTAGGAGAAAGTATAAAATATGTAGGGGGAAGTCGCATCTCTTTTTATCTATTGTTGTATTTATTTTATGTATTCATTTTTTTAGTAATTTACTACTTTATTTTAAAATTTTCATTTTTAAATATAATTTAAAATTTTATGAAAATTTTCATTTATATTTTTATATTATTTTATATTATATTATTTTATATTATTATATTTTTATATTTTAATTTATGAATTTAAAAATAGTTAATAATTAAAAATTTTAACTAATTTTTTTTTTTCTGGATTATTCATTATTATATGATATTATTATATGATTATATGATTATTCATCATTATATGATATTATTATATGATATTATTATATGGTTATTCATTATTATATGATATTATATGATGATTTTTGAACTTTCCATATACATATATAGAAATATAGAAATAGAAAAAGATAGACTAGAACCGACATCTCTTATGTCATGTCAATGACACATCAGGGATATTAAAATGGAATTGGGATCTGGATGGAATATAATGAAATAGAGTCACTTTGAGGTTCCCTATGAAATGAGGCATGGAACGGAGCCACTACGAAGAAGTTCCGGGGGTTACGAAGGAAACTTCGAGTTAATATTGGTCATGGGTTGAGAACGGGAATTGAACTCTATGAGATCTAATCTCCCGTTGTTCCTCAGTAGCTCAGCGGTAGAGCGGTCGGCTGTTAACTGACTGGTCGTAGGTTCGAATCCTACTTGAGGAGATTTGATTCATTCCGAATTAAAGAATTCAGAATGTCAGAATGAAAGGGTTCGCTTTGACCGTTAAGAGCAGGTAACCCGTTCCCTGTGTCTTTGTTTCTATTGCATTCTATCTCATCGTGATCACATTCTGTTCTGCGATATTTGAGAATCGCCGTCAATACCTCGGTGTAGGTCCGGGATAATCCTTTGTTCCATAGTCCCGGGGCTATTTACAACCAGCCAATTAAGAATTCTCAGATGTAC
>NW_028322772.1:0-12500 GCF_047325235.1 Durio zibethinus
GAGTGTTACGACGAATTTGATTGGGAAATCCAGTGGCAAAAAGAAGGAGATTCATTAGCTCGTTATTTAGTCCGAATCAGTGAAATGACGGAATCCATAAAAATAATTCAACAGGCCCTGGAAGGAATTCCGGGGGGTCCCTATGAGAATTTAGAAATCCGATGTTTTGATCGAGAAAGGGATCCAGAATGGAATGATTTTGAATATCGATTCATTAGTAAAAAACCTTCTCCTACATTTGAATTACCGAGACAAGAACTTTATGCGAGAATGGAAGCCCCAAAGGGAGAATTAGGAATTTTTCTGATAGGAGATCAAAGTGGTTTTCCTTGGAGATGGAAAATTCGCCCGCCGGGTTTTATCAATTTGCAAATTCTTCCTCAGTTAGTTAAAAGAATGAAATTGGCTGATATTATGACGATACTAGGTAGCATAGATATCATTATGGGAGAAGTTGATCGTTGAAATGATAATTTATACAACAGAAGTAGAAGATATCAATTCCTTTTACAGATTGGAATCCTTAAAAGAGGTCTATGGGATCATATGGATGTTTGTCCCTATTTTGACTCTTGTATTGGGAATCACAATAGGTGTACTAGTAATTGTATGGTTAGAAAGAGAAATATCTGCAGGAATACAACAACGTATTGGGCCTGAATACGCCGGCCCTTTGGGAATTCTTCAAGCTCTAGCAGATGGAACAAAACTGCTTTTCAAAGAGAATATTCTTCCATCTAGAGGAAATACTCGTTTATTCCGTATTGGACCGTCTATAGCAGTCATATCCATTTTACTAAGTTTTTCAGTAATTCCTTTTAGCTCTCGCCTTATTTTAGCCGATCTCAATATCGGTATTTTTTTATGGATTGCCATTTCAAGTATTGCTCCTGTTGGACTTCTTATGTCAGGATACGGATCAAATAATAAATATTCCTTTTTAGGTGGTCTGCGAGCTGCTGCTCAATCGATTAGTTATGAAATACCATTAACTCTATGTGTTTTATCAATATCTCTACGTGCGATTCGTTGAAATATAAACTTTTCTTTTCCCTATTCCTTTCGTTCTATAAAATAAGCTGAATGGATTGAATAGATATCTTCGTTATTTTATTATCCTTCAGGTTGATAAACTAAATTAGATAGTTATATATGAGTGAAAGAAAGCAGCTTATAAATTCGCAGTAAATTAAACAAAAAAAAATTTAATCTCATTTCCTATGTACAAGAGTTAAGTGGAAGAAAACATAAGTGGAAGAAGTCTTTACCCCAAGACGGGTTGATTAGTCAATCTAGCTTGAAGCGGGCTCAAAAGATCAACCGTATAGAGTTTTGGCTATCCTTTGTATAGATTCCCATACATGTATTGCCAAACCAAACGGGGGATTGAACAAAAAAATGAGTGGATGGTTAGGAACACCAAAATACACAAAGGATTAGTAATGGAGATTATGTAAATTATATAAAAAGGATATTTCTGGATAACATAAAAAGAATACTAATTGGGGCTTTAAATTAGTAGAAATGAGTAGGCAGTACTACCCACGATTCCGGTCCAGAGTATGCTCCTATCCACCGATTAAAGTAATGACTATCAGGAACGAAATAATCCTTTACTATTTTTTAGTTTAAGCCCCCATTCGTAATTTTCTCAGATCAGAAAGAAGAATAGGAACGAAAAAGAAAGAATAAAAAATAAATATTTTTTTTTTTTTTATTCTTTCTTTCATATATATAGAGAGATATAATCTGTGTCATGATTTATGAGCTAATGTAATATTTAATTTTTTTCGTAATCGAAAACAATGGGTTGAAATATCTATTGATATTTCTACAAGAAGTATTTTATTGAAGGCTTAAGTTATTACTCAACAAATAAAAATTGAAATTAGTAACGGGCGAGATCAATTCAGAAGCACTTTTTTTATTCTTCATAATATAGCAGACAGAATTCCATTGGTATAATTTTGGACCTTCCAATCCATTTTTTCTCTATCTATTCTACAACCATACGAAGAGAAATAATACTGATTCGGTCCTTAAATTTATTTGTGACCCACGAGGAGCCGTATGAGTTGAAAACCTCATGTACGGTTTTGGACTAGCGATGGGAACAGTGATGTTATCATCGACTATAATTATCTAACAGCTCAAGTACAGTTGATATAGTTGAGGCGCAATCAAAATATGGGGTTTGGGGATGGAATTTGTGGCGTCAGCCAATAGGGTTTATCGTTTTTCTAATTTCTTCTCTAGCAGAATGTGAGAGATTACCTTTTGATTTACCAGAAGCCGAGGAAGAATTAGTAGCAGGGTATCAAACCGAATATTCGGGTATCAAATTTGGTTTATTTTATGTTGCTTCCTATCTAAATCTATTACTTTCTTCCTTATTTGTAACAGTTCTTTACTTGGGGGGTTGGAATATTTCCATTCCGTACGTATTCGTCCCTGAGCTATTTGAAATAAATAAAATGAATGGAATCTTTGGAACGACAATTGGTATCTTTATTACATTAGCTAAAACTTATTTGTTTTTGTTTATTTCTATCGCAACAAGATGGACTTTACCTAGGTTAAGAATGGACCAATTATTAAATCTTGGATGGAAATTTCTTTTACCCATTTCTCTCGGTAATCTATTATTAACAACTTCTTTCCAACTTCTTTCACTGTAAAGAAAAAAAGAATACGAGATTCATGACTTGGTTCAAACAAGAGAAAGAAACAAACATAAAATTATTCATAGATATTCACGATATGTTCCCTATGGTAACTGGGTTCATGAATTATGGCCACCAAACAGTCCGAGCAGCAAGGTACATTGGTCAAGGTTTCATGATTACCTTATCCCACGCAAATCGTTTACCTGTAACTATTCAATACCCTTATGAAAAATTAATCGCATCAGAGCGTTTCCGTGGGCGAATCCATTTTGAATTTGATAAATGCATTGCTTGTGAAGTATGTGTTCGTGTATGCCCTATAGATCTGCCTGTTGTTGATTGGAAATTTGAAACGGATATTAGAAAAAAACGATTGCTTAATTACAGTATTGATTTCGGAATTTGTATATTTTGTGGTAACTGCGTTGAGTATTGTCCAACAAATTGTTTATCAATGACTGAAGAATATGAACTTTCTACTTACGACCGTCACGAATTGAATTATAATCAAATTGCTTTGGGCCGTTTACCAATGTCAGTAATTGACGATTATACAATTCGAACAATTTTGAATTCGCCTCAAAGAAAAACTGAGTAAGTAAACCTCCTATTCTATTAAAGAGAAATTTCCAATTCTTTTAAGGTTCCGTTTTGGTTTAAGTTAAAAGAATATTTGGTTTGACTTAAAAGAATGAGGCCTTTACTCTTTGTTTGGTCAATAAATAAAAATTCAATTACAAATTAACTGGTTGATAAGAATTTCGAATTCATTTTTCTTGAAAATCTATTAATATATTCGTAATTATTTCGAAATATATAGTTTCAAAAAACAAAATACCCTTTCGAACCGAACAAAAAAAAAGAATTAAAAACGAAACAATAATTGTACTTAGATCAATTCACACCTAATAGATTAGGATTTTATTCAATTAGGAACGTATCATAAAAAAAAAATTCCTGGTCGGGTCAATAAGATCATGAAAAGCATTTCGATTTATTTATCTCTTATTTTACATATAATGGATTTGCCTGGACCAATACACGATTTTCTTTTAGTTTTTCTGGGATCGGGTCTTATATTAGGGGGCCTGGGAGTGGTATTACTTACCAATCCAATTTTTTCTGCCTTTTCATTGGGATTGGTTCTTGTTTGTATATCCTTATTCTATATTCTCTCAAATTCTCATTTTGTAGCTGCTGCCCAGCTTCTTATTTATGTGGGAGCCATAAATGTTTTAATCCTATTTGCTGTGATGTTCATGAATGGTTCAGAATATTATAAAAATTTTAATCTGTGGACCATTGGGAATGGCCTTACTTCGTTGATTTGTACAAGTATTCTTGTTTCGCTAATTACTACTATATTAGATACATCATGGTACGGGATTATTTGGACTACAAGATCAAACCAAATTATAGAACAAGATTTGATAAGTAATAGTCAACAAATTGGAATTCATTTAGCAACAGATTTTTTTCTTCCATTTGAATTCATTTCACTAATTCTTTTAGTTGCTTTGATAGGTGCAATTGCTGTGGCTCGTCAGTAATAAATCTTTCTAACTAGGAATAGCAAGCAATCCAAATTAAACTTTTTTCTGTCTTATCGCATCTATTTTCCTTGAATTCTTGTTCGTGTATAAAATATAAAATAGAAATTCGTTTATTCGAGATATTTCCAATATATTCTTTTTGTTATATTCTATTCTAGTCAATCAAATCCGTTGAATTATTGTTCATATTAAAATGAATCGAAATTGATAAGGAGTTGGTCAATGATGCTCGAACATATACTTGTTTTGAGTGCCTATTTATTTTCTATCGGTATTTATGGATTGATCACGAGTCGAAATATGGTTCGGGCCCTTATGTGTCTTGAACTTATACTGAATGCGGTTAATATAAATTTTGTAACATTTTCTGATTTTTTTGATAGTCGGCAATTAAAAGGAAATATTTTATCAATTTTTGTTATAGCTATTGCAGCCGCTGAAGCAGCTATTGGATCAGCTATTGTTTCCTCAATTTATCGTAACAGAAAATCAACGCGTATCAATCAATCAACTTTGTTGAATAAGTAATATTAATAATATTAAATTATAAGATTCACCAATTTGAATTAGCATGTCCAATATGTTGGAATCTACATCATGTTTTCGAAAACGTAAGAAATCAAAGTATCTTGGTCCTTTCTTATGAGTTGATCCCGAAGGAAATTGATTAGAAAATTTCTGGTAAATCGTTGATTCATCTGGTGTTTAACTATAATGATTCATTTACAAGTTTACTAGATTGAAATTTTATGATGTTCAAAAAATTATAGATCCCATGTCACATTCAGTAAAAATTTATGATACATGTATAGGGTGTACTCAATGTGTCCGAGCCTGCCCCACCGATGTGTTAGAAATGATACCTTGGGATGGATGTAAAGCTAAGCAAATTGCTTCCGCTCCAAGAACAGAAGACTGTGTTGGTTGTAAGAGATGTGAATCCGCTTGTCCAACAGATTTCTTGAGCGTTCGAGTTTATTTATGGCATGAAACAACTCGAAGTATGGGTCTAGCTTATTGATACGTTCCCGAAAACCCCACTTGAATACATTTTGAATCCATTTTATTTTTTTTTTACTGAAAAAACCCGTGCTCAAAAAAAATCTTTTTTGAGCACGGGTTTTTCTGGTCCAAGTGCATCTTGTCTTTACCACGAATTATTTTCCTTGGTTAACAATAATTGTAGTTTTACCAATATCTGCAGGTTCTTTAATTTTCTTTCTTCCTCATAGAGGAAATAAGCTAATTAAGTGGTATACTATGTGTATATGCATATTTGAACTCCTTCTAACAACCTATGCATTTTGTTATCATTTCCGATTGGACGATCCATTAATCCAGCTGGAGGAAGATTATAAATGGATAAATTTTTTTGATTTTTACTGGAGATTGGGAATAGATGGACTTTCTATAGGGCCCATTTTACTGACAGGATTTATCACTACTTTAGCTACTTTGGCGGCTTGGCCAGTTACTCGAGATTCGCGATTATTCCATTTCTTGATGCTAGCAATGTACAGTGGTCAAATAGGATCATTTTCTTCTCGAGACCTTTTACTTTTTTTCATCATGTGGGAGTTCGAATTAATTCCCGTTTATCTACTTCTATCCATGTGGGGGGGAAAGAAACGTCTGTACTCGGCTACAAAATTTATTTTGTACACTGCGGGGGGTTCCATTTTTTTATTAATAGGAGTTTTGGGTATCGGTTTATACGGTTCTAATGAACCAACATTAAATTTTGAAACATTAGCTAATCAATCGTATCCTGTCGCACTGGAAATCATATTCTATATTGGATTTCTTATTGCTTTTGCTGTCAAATCGCCGATTATACCCTTACATACGTGGTTACCAGACACCCATGGGGAGGCACATTACAGTACTTGTATGCTTCTAGCCGGAATTTTATTAAAAATGGGAGCGTATGGATTAGTTCGCATCAATATGGAATTATTACCCCACGCTCATTCCATATTTTCTCCCTGGTTGATAATAGTGGGTACAATGCAAATAATTTATGCAGCTTCAACATCTCTTGGTCAACGGAATTTAAAAAAAAGAATAGCCTATTCCTCCGTATCTCATATGGGTTTCATAATTATAGGAATTGGCTCTATAACTGATACGGGACTCAACGGAGCTATTTTACAAATAATATCTCATGGATTTATCGGTGCTGCACTTTTTTTCTTGGCAGGAACGAGTTATGATAGAATGCGTCTTTTTTATCTCGACGAAATGGGTGGAATGGCTATTCCGATTCCAAAAATATTTACGATGTTCAGTATCTTATCGATGGCTTCTCTTGCATTACCGGGCATGAGTGGTTTTGTTGCAGAGTTGATAGTCTTTTTTGGAATAATTACCAGCCAAAAATATTTTTTAATGCCAAAAATACTAATTACTTTCGTAATGTCAATTGGAATGATATTAACTCCTATTTATTCATTATCTATGTCACGTCAAATGTTCTATGGATACAAGCTATTTAATGCTCAAAGTTCTTATTTTTTTGATTCTGGACCACGAGAGTTATTTGTTTCGATCTCTATCTTTCTACCAGTAATAGGTATTGGTATTTATCCGGATTTTGTCCTCTCATTATCAGGTGAGAAGGTCGAAACTATTCTATATAATTATTTTTATAGATAGTTTTGATGAATAAAACAAAAAATCAAAAAGTAATCCTATGATTTTTAAAATTGTTCGTTGTACAGTGAAAAAAAAAAGAAAGAAGTCTTTTTTCTTCTCTTAAGTTTAAGTTAAGTAAAAAAAGGTAAAAGAATTAAATTGAATTTTAATCAGACATCTTTGGCTTTTGTTAGAACCTTTTGAATCAAGTAGTGGAGTGATTCAAAAGGTTCTTGACAGCTTACAATAAGTTTTCTTATATATACGCTGTCCTATCTTAGTATTTGTTAGGCTTAGCCTTTTTATTCAATTCAATTAGATGTTAATGTAAATGAACCATAACTATGTAAACCTATTCCTAATAGATTGACCCCAAAATAGCATATCCAAATTATAAGAAATCCCATAGAAGCCACAAGTGCGGAATTTACACCTTCCAAATTTTTATTTGTTCGGGTATGTAAATAAATCGCGAATACGGTCCAAGTAATAAATGCCCAAGTTTCCTTTGGGTCCCAATTCCAATATGATCCCCACGCCTCATTAGCCCATACGGCTCCCGAAAGAATTCCTATGGTTAAAAAGATAAACCCGAGACTAATAATACGATAACTCCAACGATCCAATTGTTGAGTCAATTGATACCTGTAAAAATTTTTAGAAGAAAGAAAATAAGTGTTTAATAAAACATTGCTTCTTTCATTCATGTATTGGATTTCGCCAAACGAAAATGACTGATTTAATAAATTATTGTTTTTACCAATAATTTTTATGGCTTTTCGAAATGTAATGACTAGAAGAGCTACTGATAATAATGATCCACATAAAAGAGCTGCATAGCCTAATACCATCATACTTACGTGCATCATTAACCACTGGGATTGGAGAGCAGGCGCTAATATTGCGGATTGATGCATTTTGGTTAAAAGACCCGAAGTGGCAAAGCCTTGGGTAAAAATAACACTTGGTGCGGTTATTGCGCTTAAATCATTTTTACGCTTTTTAAAATAGTAAACCATATGAATAAGGGAGAAACCCCATGAAAGAAAGATTAATGATTCATATAAATCACTTAATGGGAAATGTCCTGAATAAATCCAACGAGTGACTAATAATCCTGTTATACAGAAAAAGGTAACTATCATGCCCTTTTCTGATGAATCATATAGTCCTACGACTTCATCGACTAATAAGAATAAGGTTAAAAAATGAATTGTAATTACAATTGAAACGACCGAAAAGGATATATGAGTTAATATATGCTCTAAAGTTGAAAAAATCATAAGAATTCTGAAAAAAGCGAGGGTTTCTAGATTTTATGGAATGGAAATCAGGAATTAAATTCATTATAGGACTTATTCTATCTCTTTTAGAAGATACTATGCCGCTACTCGGACTCGAACCGAGATGCTCTAGCACTGCTTCCTAAGAGCAGCGTGTCTACCGATTTCACCATAGCGGCTTGCTCGAAATCATAATAAGCCATTTTTTATTCAATCGTCGAGATTGAAGGTGAAGGGGTCAATTCAATGTAAAATGTAAAAGAAGCATTTAATTTAAATTGATGAATAAAAACTCGTTTAAATAGCAATTTGAAGGTTCAAAAAGAATCTTTATTATTTATCGTTTTATTTAATTATCCTTTTTTTTATTTAATATTTAATTTAATATTTAATTATTTCAACAGAGATTTTATAGTTTGTGTTTTCCTAAAAGAGAACTCCTCTATTGTAACTAAACTAACTAGTTGTAACTTCAATTCATAGATAGAATTCAACAAAAAAATGTTCTTTATCATTTTAATTTTTTAATGATTCATCTCTCATTCTTTTATATGATTTTTATGAATCTATAAAAAAAAAAATGCTTATCAATTGAATGAATAAATGAATGAAAAAATATTATTTTTAGAGATCACAATTTCAGCACCACATCCAATGATTTCAAAAGATTTATGTAATTTGCATAGCTTTGTATTAATCGTTAGGATTTTGCGTTTTAAGGATTTATCAAACCAACTAGATATTGGGTTGTACACGTTACGTTATATAAAAAGCGTTTCGATTCCTGTCATAATTGTACCATACTTCAAAAAAGTATTTCGAATTTCGAATTCTAAAAATATGTCTTGATTCATCTTCTTATACAAACATAGAATTTTTTTAGATCATTTTAAATTGATACATTATTTGTATATCCACTAAATTATAAAGGGAGTTTTCTCAATTGGGTTGAAAGCAAGGGAAGGATATATAGTAATTCAGAGAAATAATGATTCATAAAGTTACAAAATTGAAACTTAATGGATTAGTTTCAACAACCCAGTTAAAGCTCTTATATATATGTGCTCCGATATAGCTATAGTATAAATATACAAATTTTTATTATTTAATTATTTAATTATTTATTATTATAAATTGAAATTGAATATTATAAAAATAACAAATTATTATAACACTAAGATACCAAATGGGGCGATGGGGAAAATGAGAATCCCCATCCCGGAAATGAAAAAAAAAAAGATATTCAAAAAAGAAAACCTTTGTATCTTATTCGAGTTAAACCAATTCAGATTAAAAAAAAATTATTTGTCGTACAAAAAAACTTTTTGAATTACCCGTAAAAATAGATCTCGATAATGAAAAAGCTTTCAACGCCGCCCAATATCCTTTCTTTTTCCAAACATTTTTTCGAATACGCTTTTTTGATGTAGAAGTACGTTTTTTTGGAACTGCCATTCAAAAAAAAGGTTATTTAGTGCTATAGTTGGATGTCAAAGACATCTATTTTTAAAACAAAATGATCGGTGTCTTTATGTCATTATTTATCTATTCCTATAGATTTTCTAGATTAATAGATTTTCTAGATTATAATTATCTATATACTACTATATAAATTTCATAAGAACTAAATAGAGATGGGAAAATAACATAAAATGCTTCTATTCTAGAAAAAAAAAAAAAAAAAAATATGATATAACCTTTTTTTATTTATATTCCATACACTATCCAGAAAAAAAGAAGAATTTGTATTTAATTTATTGGTACCTTTCTTTTTTATATCTCCATTCAAATCTATAGGATAGATTAGGATCTATTATGATATATAAATTGAATTGATGAAATCAAAAAAACGTAAAAAAGAGTCTTTCCTTCTCTATCTCTGCCTATTTTTTTTGTCGTCCTACATTTATAATTTATACATCTCCATTTATACACGAAAAATACATCAAAACAAAAAAATGTAAAAAAACCATTTTATTTACCTAATAAAAAACAAACTTGAATTTTTTTCTATTAATTGGTAATTGGTCAAGCTCGAAGAGAGAGTATGCCCAATTTTCATTTTCAATCAAATTCGAATGAGACTCGTAATTAATCTGTTAAAGGATACATAATTTTGAAAAAAAAAAAGAATATTTTTTTTTTCCATTAGTAACTCGGTGATATCATTTGATTACTTCTAACTTCGAAATTTGAATATTTTTGAAATATTTGAGAAAGATTAAAAGATTAATAATAGAAAATTCCAGTTAACTTTGTAATATCTTGATTGTATTATTGCTCCCTTTCCATCAAAAGAGATAAGAGCCGGTGAATCAGAAACGATTAATTAAGAAAGAATAAGAAAAAAGTTTTTATGGAGCATACATATCAATATTCATGGATCATACCTTTTGTGCCACTTCCAATTCCTATTTTAATAGGAATGGGACTCCTACTTTTTCCGACGGCAACAAAAAATCTTCGTCGTATGTGGGCTTTTCCCAATATTTTATTGTTAAGTATAGTTATGATTTTTTCGGTCGATCTGTCTATTCAGCAAATAAATAGAAGTTCTATCTATCAATATGGATGGTCTTGGACCATCAATAATGATTTTTCTTTCGAGTTTGGCTACTTTATTGATTCACTTACCTCTATTATGTCAATATTAATCACTACTGTTGGAATTTTTGTTCTTATTTATAGTGACAATTATATGTCTCATGATCAAGGATATTTGAGATTTTTTGCTTATATGAGTTTATTCAATACTTCAATGTTGGGATTAGTTACTAGTTCTAATTTGATACAAATTTATATTTTTTGGGAATTGGTTGGAATGTGTTCTTATCTATTAATAGGGTTTTGGTTCACACGACCTGTTGCGGCAAACGCTTGTCAAAAAGCGTTTGTAACTAATCGGATAGGCGATTTTGGTTTATTATTAGGAATCTTAGGTTTTTATTGGATAACGGGAAGTTTCGAATTTCAAGATTTGTTCGAAATATTTAATAACGTGATTTATAATAATGAGGTTCATTTTTTATTTGTTACTTTATGTGCCTCTTTATTATTTGCCGGCGCAGTTGCTAAATCTGCGCAGTTTCCCCTTCATGTATGGTTACCTGATGCCATGGAGGGGCCTACTCCTATTTCGGCTCTTATACATGCTGCCACTATGGTAGCAGCGGGAATTTTTCTTGTAGCCCGCCTTCTTCCTCTTTTCATAGTTATACCTTACATAATGAATCTAATATCTTTGATAGGTATAATAACAGTATTATTAGGGGCTACTTTAGCTCTTGCTCAAAAAGATATTAAGAGGGGTTTAGCCTATTCTACAATGTCCCAACTGGGTTATATGATGGTAGCTCTAGGTATGGGGTCTTATCGAGCCGCTTTATTTCATTTGATTACTCATGCTTATTCGAAGGCATTGTTGTTTTTAGGATCCGGATCCATTATTCATTCCATGGAAGCTATTGTTGGATATTCTCCAGATAAAAGCCAGAATATGGTTTTTATGGGCGGTTTAAGAAAGCATGTGCCAATTACACAAATTGCTTTTTTAGTGGGTACACTTTCTCTTTGTGGTATTCCACCCCTTGCTTGTTTTTGGTCCAAAGATGAAATTCTTAGTGACAGTTGGTTGTATTCACCGATTTTTGCAATAATAGCTTGGTCCACGGCCGGATTAACAGCATTTTATATGTTTCGGATCTATTTACTTACTTTTGAAGGACATTTAAACATTAATTTTCAAAATTATAGTGGCAAAAAAGGTAGCTCCTTCTATTCAATAAAACTATGGGGTAAAAAAGAAGAGCAAACAATGATTAACAGAAATTTTCCTTTATCCCCTTTATTAACAATGAATAATTTATTAACAATGAATAATAATGAGAAGCCATATAGAATTGGTGGTAATGTAAAAAAAGGGGCTCTTATTACTATTACGAATTTTGGCTACAAGAAGGCTTTTTCTTATCCTCATGAATCGGATAATACTATGTTATTTCCTATGCTTATACTGGTTCTATTTACTTTTTTTGTTGGAGCCATAGCAATTCCTTTTAATCAAGAAGGAATACATTTGGATATATTATCCAAATTATTAACTCCATCTATAAATCTTTTACATCAAAATTCAAATGATTTTGAGGATTGGTATCAATTTTTAACAAATGCAACTTTTTCAGTGAGTATAGCTTGTTTTGGAATATTTACAGCATTCCTTTTATATAAGCCTTTTTATTCATCTTTACAAAATTTGAACTTACTAAATTCGTTTGCAAAAAGGGGTCCTAAAAGAATTTTCTTGGATAAAATAATATATTTGATATACGATTGGTCATATAATCGTGGTTACATAGATACGTTTT
>NW_028322772.1:42500-47500 GCF_047325235.1 Durio zibethinus
GGCGGGGATAAATAGATCTATTTATCTACGATCGAATTATATTTGTTCGATACACTGTTGTCAATATGATTGTAAATTTTGAATATAAATGTTGAGAAAAGAATAAAGAATATAAAAAAGACTATAAAAAAATACAATGAAAAAAAGAATTAAGTCAATTTTTTTTTTTTTTTTTATTATATTGTATTTTTTATTATTAATTATTAATAATATTTATTATTATAATATTTATTATTTTTATTATTAATAATATTTATTATTATAATATTTATTATTTTTATTATTAATAATATTTATTATTATAATATTTATTATTTTTATTATTATAATATTTATTATTATAATATTTATTATTATAATATTTATTATTAATTATTTATTATTAATTATTATTATTTATTATTAATTATTATTAATATTTTCTATTTTTATATGTTATTTTTTCTTGTTATTTTCTCTGTTTTTTTATCTTATTTTATGTTATTTTTTTTTTTTTATCTTATTTTATGTTATTTTTTTAAATGCAATTACTTCATTTATTCAATTGATCTTTTTTCTCTATATTTTATATCAATAAAATTAGCTCAATAAAATCTGTTATAGAACACGGTATTCTATAGTAGCAAAGCAATAAGAAATACGAATAATAAATAAAAAAGTATGAATAAAACAAAAGAGGGGGGAGGAAATTATAAAGAAAAATTTATACAAAGCTAGATATGAGTCATCCACCCCCTCTTTTTTGTATTTCATTAATTGAATTTTGTTTGATTAAGACTAAGTTCCGTAAAAACCCCGGCCTTCTTTAAAATATCATGGACAGTTCCTGTGGGTTGAGCTCCTTTTTCAAGGAAATAGAGAATAGCGGGAACATTCAAATGGGTTTGATTATTTATCGGATCATAAAAACCAACTTTTCGAAGATCTCTTCCCTCTCTTCGGGATCGAACATCAATTGCAACGATTCGATAAACGGCTCATTGGGATAGATGTAGTTAAATAATACCCCCCCCCTAGAAACGTATAAGAAGTTTTCTCCTCGTACGGCTCGAGAAAAAAAAAAAAAAATGATTAAAAGTTATGTCTATTAAAAGTTATGTCTATGTATGGAATTATAATGTATGTAATTAGAATGTCAAAAAGATCCATAAACCCGGCAAATCAATTAGACATTTAAACCCGTCTTTTTTTTTTCAAAAAAAAAGAAGAAAAAAGCATTCGTACTCTCATAACTCAAGTCAAATAACTCTCAAAATGCTCAAAAAAAAATCCTTAGGCATTCTTTTATTGAGTGGTCTCTAACCCCTTTTTTTGTTTGTCTCGTTTAGAATCGATTTCGATTCTTCATTTTGATCTAGTTGTTGAGACAATTGAAAAGGGTATTTCCTTGTTCTAGGATCCTTTATCTTTGTCTTGAATCATTGGGTTTAGACATTACTTCGGCGATATTTAATCATTTCAAAAATGGCAGCAACATGCCCCTTTTTCTCTCTTTTTTTCTTTCTATCAAAGAATCATATGAACGATTAATTCCCGCATTATACACTTTTGATCGAAAGAGTTTTACCAATTCCAACAATTTTTCTTTTTGATTTGAAAATAGTTTGAATCGGAGCTTTTCGATTTCTATATCAAAAATAGACTTACGAAGTTGTTCCAACTTATTTATTTCCATTAATTAACCCTAGATCCTTGCCCCTGAAAAATGGATGTTTCTCTTCGAGCTCCATCCTGTACTATTTACATTACAACCCAACAAAAAGACGGATTATAATAGAACAGAACAAAGGATGTCGAGCCAAAAGCACCTTCATTTCTACATAATGGAAGGTGGTGGGTTTTGACATCCACAGCCGATCATGTCCTTCAAGTCGCACGTTGCTTTCTACCACATCGTTTCAAACGAAGTTTTACCATAACATTCCTCTAGTTTGGAACATTGATTCAATTATGGAATCATGAATAGTCATTGGTTCAGTCGATACATAGTAATCTATCTATACTTTTTCCTTCTATATGAAATCAATTTCCTTCTATATGAATCTATATGAAATAAATAGATAATTTAGGAAGAAAAAGCCTCAATAAGAATTCAAATTAACCCATATTGTATGAATACAATATATTTTTATTTTTTTATACTTTTATTAATATTAAGCTTTTCTATTCTAATTAATAAGAAATTAATAATATAATTAATAATAATAATATTACGAATATTATAAATAACACAAATAAACTAATCTTTTTGAATCTGCCTTGCATCTTCAAATAACTCGATAGATCAAATAACTCGATAGAATAGATTCGCCAATCTCACAGTTCTTCGAGTGCCAATCTTAAGAAATCATTAAAAATCAAAAGCAAGAATCACATTTTCTCCAATATTTGACTCTTAGAAAGAAGGTTGTTAAAAAAAAAAGAGCAATTTAGATTCGGATATCGTTATTCTGATATATAAAAAGAGTAGGCTCTGGGACGAAAGGATTCGAACCTTCGAATAGCGGGACCAAAACCCGTTGCCTTACCACTCGGCCACGCCCCATTTAGATTTCTATTTGAAACTACTAAACACTAATATGGGTATTCCCTGTTCGTCAATTCCAGTTCCAAATAACTATGGAATAGATTAGATTCTTGCTAGGATTTTGGCACGTATGGATAGAGAATTAAACCGAATTTATTGATCATTACATATAATTCAATTAAGATATTGTATGAAAGTATGATTTCTTCTATTCTCTTGTAAGAATTGAAGGCTTTTTGATTGGGTGAGTTCAAAGAAGTATTGTTTAGTCTGCCTTATTTTCCTTTCTTCATTTTTTTCCTTATATCAAAAAACATATTAATAACTCAATCAAAATTATCTCCAAGAACAAAATTTTGTTATGCTTAATCTTAATATCTTTAATTTGATCTGTATCTGTTTGAATTCTGCCCTTTTTTCGAGTAGTTTTTTATTCGCCAAATTGCCCGAGGCCTATGCTTTTTTGAATCCAATCGTAGATTTTATGCCAGTAATACCTGTTCTCTTTTTTCTCTTAGCCTTTGTTTGGCAAGCTGCTGTAAGTTTTCGATGAGATCCTTAATACTGTCCTAGAAAAATTCATGATTTATTCAAGAAAAAAAAATTGTAACAATTGAAAAGATTAGATAAGTCTTACACTATGAACACTATGAACGAACCGAACCCTCAATTCAAAGATTGAAATTCTTGGATAGCCATGATAAAGCTGGATCATCCCATTTCCTCATTCTGACCCTTTTTCGCCGAAGAACCCTATTTGGATTAAAGTCCGCCACAATATATAATTGTTGGTATAAAAGAATTTTTTTTTGTAATGAAAAACTCAACTCTTATTATAAATGAATTTCTGAAAATTCTTTTCGATTTCTAGAAATTCTAGAAATCACTTTATTTCTTGGTGTCAAAATAGGCTATGTAGTATAAAAACGAGGAATCTATTTTCGTATAAAAATAGAAAAATAAAAATTGCGTATAATTGCGTATATATATAAATAGAAAAATAAAAATTGCGTATAATTGCGTATATAAATAGAAAAATAAAAACGAAGAATCCATTCTCTTCTTTTTACAAAAAAATTCTATGGGAGGTTGTACAATGCGTAATCTTAAATTCGTTGTTTACACCGCAACGATATTCTTTGTTTCTCTCTTCATCTTCGGACTCCTATCTAATGATCCGGGACGTAATCCTGGTAATCCTGGACGGGAAGAATAAAAAAGGGAGAGTTCCTTGCTTCATTTTTATAAATGGTATTAGGATTTGATCTATTCCACTGTCAAAAACCGAAATGGAAAGAGAGGGATTCGAACCCTCGGTACGAATAACTCGCACAACGGATTAGCAATCCGACGCTTTAGTCCACTCAGCCATCTCTCCTAATTTAGAAAAGATAATTACTATGTTACAGTTACAGCACGCAAAAAGAAATGCTTGAAAAAAGCCCTCTTTCCTTTGTTATATAGACCTTTGTTATTTTGTTATATAGATTTTTATTTATTTATATTTTTATTTATTTATATTAATATATTAATTATATTAATTTTTATTTATTTATATTAATATTAGAGTATTATTAATCTTATTAGGGTATTATTAATCTATATATCTATAGATTCTTAATTTTATTATATAGAATATAAATATATACAACTTTTATCAGTAATTCCATTTCATTTTGATTTCGCTCAAAAGGGACTTTTTTATTTCCAATTTCCACGGACCGGCCGGGTACTGACCCGGCCGGGCTCATTTTTTTATTTTCAACTCAAATAAATAATTTTTTCTATGATTCTGCGATCTGACTTGTTGTAACAAAAAAATCTTGTTATTGGATTGAATCAACAATCAGAAGCAGAAGAAGTACTATTTCCGTTCCTATGATATAGAATCCAAATATCATTTCGATTCTTTCTTTTCTTCCTCTTTCTTTTTATTTACATTTATTTTACTAGAATAACTAGAATAAATAATAAAAAAAACTATGGATTTTTGCACAATCCATTTTTATGTTATGACTAAGTTCTTTTGTCGAACCCTATCTATCAAAACTCCTATAACAAAGGAAAGAAGTTTTTATTTAGTTATTTTTATTTAGTTATTTAAATGAAATAACTACTCTTTTCCTAATTTTATCAAGTCTTCTGACAAAAGGCGGCAAGGCTCTAATTTTCAGGATTTTTTATCCCCCTATCTTGTGATCCTATCTTGATTACGCCCAATTCCCCTGTTCGACAAAGGGTCTCTTTATATACAATAATCGCATTGTAGCGGGTATAGTTTAGTGGTAAAAGTGTGATTCGTTCTATTAATCCCCTTAATAGTTAAGGGGTCCTTCGGTTTGATTCATATTCCGAGCAAAAACTTTATTTCTTAAAAGGATTTAATCCTTTACCTCTCAACGAAAGATTTGAGGAAGAATATACATTCTCGTGATTTGTATCCAAGGGCCAATTAAATTATATAATTATATGA
>NW_028322772.1:50000-55374 GCF_047325235.1 Durio zibethinus
CAAATTCTACTAATTCACCTGCCATTACTTCATCAAGACCATGAATACGAGCAATGCCGTCGCCCACTTGAAGTACGGTACCAGTATTTACAATCTTTACTTCTCTATTATATTGCTCAATACGTTCACGGATAATATTACTAATTTCGTCGGCTCTAATAGTTACCATGAGTATTTCCTAATTATTTTTTGGAAGAAAAAAATAATGCCTACAGTAAAGTAAAAGGTAAAAAAAAGGACTAATCAGTTATTTCTTTCATCACCCCAAACAGGCCAATATTAGCGCTAATGGTACGTAAATGTAACTCGTTGTTTAAAGAACTATTCAGAGTTCCTAGAGCTCCTTGTAAAGCTTGTTGGAAAACCCGTTGTCGGACTTGATGAATCGCTCTTTGTTGTTCAAAATGAATGGTTTCGTTTTTGTAATTTTCTAATTGTTCCAAAATCTTATAAGTTGAATTAATCAAATTCAATTTGTCTCGTTCTATCTCAGAGTATCCATTCACTCGAAACCGATCTGCCTCCATTTCCACTTTCCGTAAGCGGGCCCGGGCTTTTTCCAGCTGTTCAATAGCCCCCCCGCGTAGTTCTTCTGAATTTCGAATAGTATTCAAGATCCTCTCTTTTCGATTATCTAATAAATCACTTAATGAAAGTAGATTATCTTTACATTCATTTTTTTTTTTTATTTCAAAAATTCCATGATCCCTTCCCGAACCAAACATGAATATTTCGATTCATTTGGCTCTCACGCTCAATTATTTCTTATTTATTGGGACTTAATTCCCATATCTTTTTTTTTTTTCTAATGTAATGAGCTTACCCTCTCCCTCTCTTCTCTATTCATATTCCAAAATATCGAAACTGATCACTAATCCAAGACCAGAATATTCGGAGGATTCTTCTGACCAAAATAGAAAATATATCAAAAAACTAAACTAAAAAGTATAATAAATAAATAATAAATAAAAAATTTACATATAATTAATTTATAATAATTTATAATTGTATAATTGTACTTAGAATTGTATAATGTATAATTGTAATTTGTCAGCAAAGTTGTTTCTTTTTTTTTTTTCTTCAAATTCAAAGAATTCTTCTCACTTTATACATAGGTCATCGATTCAGCATTGGAAAAAGGGGCTCGAATCGTTTTATCGACATGAGTGTTTTATATCGAAAAAACATTTTCCACTATTTGAAAATATTTCTGTATTTATTAACATAGTAGTAGAAAGAGTACCCTGCTGCATCTGAACTTCAAACAGTTTGGCCTTAACCATGTTAATGGTCCCCGGATTATTGGTTAATAGAGAATCAAAGTCGATGTACCAATGAATGACGAAATGCTATGGTTCTTAAATATGATTTTGAAATTTATTCAGAAGTAATTCGCGGGATCATGCACTCTTTTCTTTCCTAGTTATAATGAAAAAAAGTGCAACTGGGTGAATCCAGCCTATTCTTGAAATAAACAACTCGCACACACTCCCTTTCCAAAAAAGATCAATACACCAAGGACTACACTTAGATTTATTGGATTTGTTGCTAAAATATCGGTATTAAATCCGAAACTCCCGGCGGATGGCCAGTGACCCAAGGAAAGGAAAGAATCGGTTACATTTTTCATATGATCTCCTATTTTATTTTAGATAGACTAAAAAAAAAAAAAAAGAACTCGGTTCTTTTTTTTGTATTATATCACTTTGACTCCTTTTCTATTTATTCTATTCTATCATATTTAGATTATTCTAATTATTCTAATTCTATGTATTTCTTTTTTTTTTTTAATAAATTATTAATTTATTATTAATATTAATTAATTTATTATTATTAAATTATTCATTATTATAAATTTTTATTTACCTACGTCTAAACGGAGTCAAAAATAGATTCTATTTAGCTAGAAATGTATTTTTTTTTTTCAGTTGAAAATTCCCAATAATAATGATACTTATTAGAATTAGGGGGGGGCGGGTTTCATGTCAATGGCAAAATACCTCATTTGTTGCAACACTCCTTTAAACAATAAAAAAGGTTTCTCTTGAACTAAGAAGGGGAAGGAAGAAAGCGAGTCAGTGTGATAATTCCTCATCCTCAAATTAATCCTTCCCATGGATTATTGTCCCAACAAATAAGTAATTGTAGGGGTGAAATCTTGATATAATTCGAAAAAGCGAGGAGTAAGTCCCAAGCCATAAAATAAGAAAAAAAAAATACACAATTCTCATGTTTATAGGATTAAACAAAGGGATTCGCAAATAAAAGTGCCAATGCTACAACCAGCCCATAAATTGTTAAAGCTTCCATAAAAGCCAAACTAAGCAATAAAGTACCTCGTATTTTTCCCTCTGCCTCGGGTTGTCTCGCGATACCTTCTACAGCTTGGCCCGCAGCAGTACCTTGACCAACTCCAGGTCCAATAGAAGCAAGCCCGACAGCCAACCCAGCAGCAATAACGGAAGCGGCAGAAACCAGTGGATTCATGATAAGTTCCTCGCACCAAAATAAAGAAATGGTTAATGATACAATCATCCAATGAATTTTTACTTAATTATATTATTCCATCACTAAGATTCAACCTGCCCAAGTAACTAAGAACTCCGAATGGAAGTGAGAATATTATTGAACCGTCAGAACTATTTCGATATCTTTTTTTTAGTTCCTATCCACTGGATTTTTTTGAATCCGCGCATACTTTGTTCTTCCATTTCTTTTTTTCTAACCCATTCTTTGCTTTGAATTCTTCGTTTTGTCTTTATTTTATCTCTTTATTCATTCAATTCAGAGTCAAAGACGAAACAGAAGAACTTCTATTCTTCTATTGGAATCCCTATCTAAATCCACAGTAGTAGGGTGGATTAGATATATTTTGAGTTCATATATAACTAGTCAATATCTAATATCCCATATACATGTGTTTCTTACATAACGTAAACCAACTATTCATATCTTAGATTCAATCGGATTCTAGAATTATTCCTCAAAGGATGGACAAGAGTTGGCTTATAGCCATTAGATTCCATATACCTAATTCTACCCCCCCTTTTTTTTCTAATCATTTTTTATATCGTTTTTTGTCAATTCGTCCCTTCCTTTTATTTATCATTATCTCACACGGATACAATCTAAATAAATAGACGAATTCATTAGACCAAATCATTGCATAAAAATAAAAAATCAATATCAATATTTGATTGAGCTAAGTTCATGCAATTTATTTTATTATTTATTAAAATTTTCTTTTGGTCAATCGTTGCATTGAATGAAATCGACTGAAATGGGAATCATTCTATAGAAAGAACAGCTTTTTTTAAATCATAGACCCTAAATTGATACCATAAGAATTCCTATTCAAATTAGGACTCATAATATTGAAATTGAATAAACCAAAACAATATCAATATAAAGATAATATTCATTGAAGGGAAATAGGATATAAATATAAATAAAAAAAAAATGGACCAAACCAAAATTTTAGGAAAAAGTTAGATTAGATCTCTTTCCTTTTTTTTTTATTACAATTCTCTAATATCATAATCTTTTTTGTTATTACTCTAGACCGTCGTATTTGTATATTTATGGTCCCTAAGTAAATAGATTATCTTGAGTTGCGCATACATTGCATTGGACTAAGCTAAGCTAAAAAAAAAAAGGCTAGACTATTTCAAAAACAAAAACTAGTCAATGATGACCCTCCATGGATTCGCCTATATAAGCCGCAGCTAAAGTTGCAAAAATAAGAGCTTGAATCCCACTTGTAAATAATCCAAGGAACATGACAGGTATAGGAACGGCTGAAGGTACTAAAGAAACAAGAACAACAACTACTAATTCATCAGCTAATATATTCCCGAAAAGTCGAAAACTAAGTGATAGGGGTTTTGTGAAATCTTCTAAAATGTTAATGGGTAAAAGAATTGGAGTTGGTTGAATGTATTTACTGAAATACCCTAATCCTTTTTTGGAAAGACCCGCATAGAAATATGCTACTGACGTGAGTAAAGCTAAAGCAACAGTAGTATTTATATCATTCGTGGGTGCGGCTAACTCTCCATGAGGTAATTGTATGATTTTCCAAGGTAAAAGAGCACCCGACCAGTTAGAAACAAAAATAAATAGAAACATAGTTCCAATAAAGGGAACCCATGGACCATATTCTTCTCCAATCTGAGTTTTGCTCACGTCTCGAATGAATTCAAGAACATATTCGAAGAAATTTTGACCGTCGGTTGGAATGGTTTGTGGATTCCGAACAGCGATAACGGCGGAACCTAATAAGATAGCAATTACAACCCAAGAAGTAATAAGTACTTGAGCATGGACTTGGAAACCTCCTATTTGCCAATAGAAATGTTGGCCTACTTCCACACCAGAGATATCGTATAAACCGTTTAGTGCGTTGATGGAACATGATATACCATTCATATTGCCCTCTGACAGAAATAGAACTTTACTTAAAAAAAAAAAAGGAATTATTTTGATTCAATCTTCTCTTGCCTACTCAAATTCTAGATTTTTGACACCGACTAAACTAATCACACAATATTCACAGTTTTTTTATCTCTTTTGTTCGATTCAGGATATAGTAACCGATTCCATAGATCTATGTAGTTCCAAAAAATAATTTATTTATCTTATTATTAATCAAGGATTTCGTATATAGCTAGAACGACCCTCACAAATTGCGACTACTAATTTGTTAAGAATTAATCGAATTGAAGCTATAGCGTCATCATTTGCTGGAATCGAAAGATCTGCGAGATCGGGATCACAATTTGTATCGATTAAACAAATTGTTGGAATTCCCAAAGTGATACATTCTCGAAGAGCCGTATATTCTTCTTGCTGATCAACGATGATTACAATATCAGGCAATCCCGTCATATATTTAATCCCGCCCAGATATGTTTGAAAGCGAGATAATTGTCTCTTCAACATAGCTGCATCTCTTTTCGGAAGACGATTGAGTCTCCCCGTCTTTTGTTCTGTTCTCAAGTCCCTGAACTTACGAAGCCTTGTTTCTGTAGTGGGCCAATTTGTTAACATACCACCGAGCCATTTTTATTAACATAATGACACCGAGCCCTTATTGCAGCCCGCGACACTGAATCAGCTGCTTTATTTTTCTTTTTGGTACCAACAATTAAGAATTGTTTTCCCTTACTTGCTGCATCAAAAACTAAATCACAAGCTTCTGATAAAAAACGAGCAGTTCTAGTCAGATTTGTAATATGAATACCCTTACGTTTTGCAGAGATATATGGCGCCATTCTAGGATTCCATTGCCTAGTACCATGACCAAAATGAACTCCTGCTTCCAGCATCTCTTCCAAATTTATGTTCCAATATCTTCTTGCCATTTCTCTTCACA
>NW_028322773.1:5000-15000 GCF_047325235.1 Durio zibethinus
TCTTAGCAACTCCTATGTTCGGCGCAAGATGTTGTCTAATTAGACCGCGAATTACAAATGTCTGGAAAAGCTCTATTGCTATTTCGCGAGGCAATCCACAGCGATGTAATGAAAGTGAGGGGCCAACAAGAATGACAGAACGTCCCGAATAATCGACTCGTTTGCCAAGCAAAGTCTCACGAAATCTTCCCTCTTTGCCTTCAATTACATCTGAAAACGACTTGTAAACCTTATTATGATTATGACCGTCCCTCATTGGTTGTCCGCGGGTTCCATTATCAAGAAGTGTATCCACGGCTTCTTGTACCAATTTTTCCTGACACATTACTAATTCCCCTGGCGTAGATCTACTTGTTGTTAATAAATCGGTAAGAGTATTATTTCGATAGATAACTCTTCTATAGAGTTCATTAATATCCGAACTCATTAGTTTACCCCCATCTATCTGAATGATCGGTCTCAACTCGGGAGGAAGAACCGGTAATAGACATAAAACCATCCATTCTGGTTCTATATTTGTTCGAATAAAATGCTTAGCCAATTCCATGCGTCTAACCAAAAAATCCTTTCTTCTTCCAATTTTTCGATCTTCCCATTCATTACCCGCGAGGCCTTCTTCTCCTAATTCTTTCCATTCGACCAACGAATAATCGATAAGAATTCGCAAATCTAGATCGGTTAATTGTTCTCGAATAGCACCTGCTCCAGTAGAAATTTCTCGATTTCGAAATGTATCGAAACCTTGGGTAGTAAAAAAAAGTGGGATACTGTATTTCCAGGATTGAATTTCATATTCGAATGAACCTCGTAATCGTAAGAAAGTAGGTTTTTTAGCGATGGGCCTAGCAAAAGCAAAATTAGGATAGGGCCCTACAGGATCTCTCCCCCCCCCCCTCAAAATCGGACATGAGAGTTTCCTCTCATCCGGCTCAAGTAGTTACACCAAATAAAGATAAAGAAAGGAGTTCTCGCTTTCAAATTCTAGAACCCCCCCCAAAAAAAGGTCTACTCTTTACTCAAGTTCCAAAGAAACATTTCATTGATTCATTCTTCTTTTATTGATTTATATTTTCTTAATTCTTTATTCAATTCGAAATTAGGACATAAATGAATGTGAAATTCTTGAGTAGTCTACTTCCCCTCGAATGATGAATCCTCTTAAATTAAAGGAGTGTCATAAGGGATTTACTTGTCTATGTACCCTTCCATTCGATCTCTTAGGTCCTGCCTTACCTTACCTCGACGGTTATACCACGATGCCCTTAACTTAAAGCCTAAGCCTATATGCGATGTATAGACTCCTGCAACCATGACATATTTGTTTACTTGAACATAATTTCATTTCTTTCTAAAAGAACTAAAAGAAATGAGAATGGTTAATTCCACAAAAGAAAGAAGTCTTTTTTTTTCACGAGGTACAACTCAAAATTCCTATTTATTTATTTTTACTGACTCGACCATAGACCAATTCCCTTTTTATTTGGGAGTATTGAATACACCCATAATTCTGAGCTTCATGTTACTCCTCCCAAGAGACATGTCATGTCAGATCCAGGGCATCCCAATTCGATTGAATGGGATGACAGTTTCTCATTGCTAATCGGTAAAATCATAATTTCGATCAAATCACACATCGCAGTATACTAGACCCTCTAATTCTTTAAGAGGTTTATCTAAAAGATTGGCGATATAACTAGGACGACGTTTTCAAATACCATACATGAGTTACTGGACATGCCAGTTTTATGTATCCCATTTGATATCTTCGTATCCGATAATCAACAAATTCAACTCCGCATTGTTCACAAAATTTAGGGCCCTGCTTTTCATTTCCAATTACTCGATAATTTCCACAAGCGCAAATTCCACTTTTTATAGGTCCAAAAATTCTTTCACAAAATAATCCATCCTTTTCCGGTTTATTGGTTTTGTAATGAAAAGTATAGGGTTTTGTCACCTCTCCAACGGTTTCTCCATTAGGTAGGATTTTATTGGCCCAAGCACTTATTTGTTGGGGAGAAACTGAGCCAATTCGGAGTTGTTGATGTTTATATCGGTCGATCATAGAAGACAAATTCTGATTCATTCCGATTAAGCTTCCTTCCTATTAATCTGGAAGTTCTTCTCAGATACAAGGAAATGATTCAGTTCCAGAGCCAAAGATCGTAATTCTCGGACGAGCAATCGAAAAGATTCTGGAGCATTTTCAGGTTTAGGTATTGTTCCTCCAATGATCATAGTACCAAGTACTTCTTGGCGAGCTCTAATATGATCAGATTTATAAGTAAGCATTTCTTGTAAAATATGAGCAACACCAAATCCCTCTAGAGCCCAAACCTCCATTTCTCCTACCCGTTGTCCTCCTTGCTTGGACCTTCCTCTAAGTGGTTGTTGTGTAACAAGTGTATAATGTCCACTGGAACGCCCATGTATTTTATCATCAACTTGATGAATTAATTTCAAGATATAAGGTTTTCCTATTATAACAGGTTGTTCAAAAGGGTCCCCCGTTCTTCCATCAAATAGTCTGCTTTTTCCTGGATACTCGGGTTCAAATACCCATGGATTCGCTGTTTGCTTACCGGCTTCATATAATTCGGAAAAACACTAGTTTTTCTCGAAGCCTCTTGTTCATATCTCTCATCAAACGGTGCTATTCGATAATGTCTATCTAGTAGACTCCCTGCTAACCCAAGCGAGCATTCAAATATCTGTCCCACATTCATTCGTGAAGGGACTCCTAATGGGTTGAAGACCATATCAACAGGTCTTCCGTCTTGCAAATAAGGCATATCCTGTCTAGGTAAAATTTTGGAAATGATACCCTTATTTCCATGTCTTCCGGCTACTTTATCGCCTACTTTCATTTCGCGTTTCTGTGAAATATATACACGAATCGTTTCCGGATTATAACTAGAACCCCCTTTTTTCTGGATCCATCTCACATCGATGACTCGACCCCTCCCACCTATAGGTAATTTTAGACAAGTTTCCTTTGAAGTGGATACCTGAATCCCAAGTATGGCCCGTAATAATCTATCTTCTGGAGCATATGATGATTCTTTCGCACCTGAGGCGTTAATTTACCTACTAAAATATCGCCCGTCTCCACCCAAGATCCCAGCATCACAATTCCATTTTTGTCTAAATTGCGGAGTAAATGGGCTTCTAGGTGCGATATTTCGTTAGTGATTCTTTCAGGACCTTGGCTTGTCACATGAGTCTGAATTTCATATTTTCGTATGTGAAAAGAAGTATAAATATCTTCATATACTAGACGCTCGCTAATGAGTACCGCATCCTCAAAATTGTAACCTTCCATGGCATATAAGCTACTAATACGTTTTGCCCAAAGCGAGTTCGCCACCAACCGTAGCGGCACCATCCGCTAAAATCTGTCCCTTTTTAATGCATTTACCCCGCTGAACCCGGGGAGTTTGATGCATACAAGTATTTTTGTTGGAACGTTGATACATAACTAATGGAATGCTTAGAGTATCCCCATTACCCGATAAAATAATCTTGTCAGTATCGGTAGAAATGATCTTTCCCTCTTGATCGGCTATAGCGGGAACCCCTGAATCTAGAGCCAATTGGCGTTCCAACCCAGTTCCAACAATGCACTTCTCGGAACGCGAAAGCGGAACTGCTTGGCGTTGCATATTAGAACTCATTAAAGCCCGATTCGCGTCATTATGCTCGATAAAAGGAATGAGGGAAGCTCCCATAGAAAAATATTGAAAAGGAAAAATACTTCGAAGATGAACTTGTTCCCATGCAATAGTCAGGAATTCTTGGCGGTATCGAGCCGGAACAACCTGTTCTTCCTGAATACCCTGATTCAAGGCCAAAGAATTTCCTGCCGCTACCATATAATATTCATCTCGACTTGGGGATAAATAAAGCATCTGTGCTTTTTTTGATCTCTCAAATATTTTATAAAATGGACTTTCTAGAGACCCCCAACGACCAATCCTGGCATGAATTGCTAAGGATCCAATAAGTCCAACATTGATTCCTTCAGACGTGTCAATTGGGCAAATGCGTCCATAGTAACTAGGATGGATATCTCGTATCCGAAAATTAGCAGTTCGCCCGGTCAATCCTCCGGGGCCCAAATAACTCAATTTTCTCCCATGAACTATTTGTGTCAATGGATTTGTTCGATCCAAAACTTGAGACAATGGGTGTAATCCGAAAAAGGATTCATAAGTGGTTGTTAATGGAGTCGAAGTTACCAAATTCTGAGGAGTCGGTATCAATTTATGCCTAATTGCTCCGCATATAGTTCCTCTAACTACATTTTCTAAACGAACCAGAGCCAATCCGAATTGATCTTGTAAGAGATCCGCTACAGAACGAATACGCTTATTTTTCAAATGATTCATATCGTCAAGTGTACCCATTCCAAATTTCATTCCAATCAAATGATCCGCAGCTGCCAATATATCTCGCGGTAACAAAAATGTATTGTTCTGAGGTATATTAAGATTCAGTCTCTGGTTCATATTTCGTCGACCAATCCTTCCTATTCACATCTTTGCTGAAAGAATTTCTTTTGTAATTCCTTACACAAGGATTCAGAAAATACCGGATCCCCGCCTACACAAGAAAATTGTTGATAAAACTCCAAAATGGCATTTTCTTTTGACCCAATTTTTTTTTTTTCCTTATCGGTCAGGAAAGACAAGAAAATTTCAGGGTAGCAAACATTCTCTAGAATTTCTCTTAGATTCGAACCCATAGCTGATGATAGAACTAGAATAGATATTTTCTGTTCCTACTTACACGAGCCCATATCCTTGCTTTTCTATCAATCTCTAATTCGAACCTCCCCCCCCAATCTGATATTATGGTACCAGTATAGACCGAAATTCCGTTAGGATCCAATTCTGATCGATAATAGATACCGGGGCTTTGCAATATTTGATTGATCACAATTCTGTATATTCCATTTACTATAGAAGTTCCGAGGGAGTTCATTAAAGGAATGTTTCCAATAAAAATTGTTTGTTCTTGCATATCCTTACTGGTTTTCAAAATTAATCCTGCGGATACATATAATTTAGAAGAATATGTGAGTGATTCATATACAGCATCCCTTTCTTTTATCAACGGTTCCACCAATTGATATGTTTCCACAAATAATTGAAATTCAATTTCTTGATCTGTATCTTCAATTTTTGGAAACTTATCAAGTTCTTCTGTTAAGCCCCGATCCATGAACCCACAAAATCCTTCAAATTGTATCTGATTCAACCCAGGTATTGTATACATTTCCCCATTTTCATTCCCGAGCATTTTGAATTTCCCATTTATCAAAAAATCCCATTCTTTTCTCATTCTTCATCGAATCATATGAATCGATCTAATAATGATGGAATTGAATTTCTATTCTGTTTACTGAATCACATGAAATTTTATCTAACTCCATATACCATATAATATATATGGAATGTATGAAATGCGTATGAACGGAAGAAGAAAAATTATACTCAAATTTTAATTTATATTTATAACAAACAGCTACATAAAAGAATTGATAAATGCCATTTAGCCTTATGGAGTTTTGTATAGAATATCAAAAAAAAAAATAATAATTCAATTTCTACCATTATTATGATATTCCATATTCCAATCCGATTGAATACCAGAAAAATGAAATGAATTCTGATTTGATCTGTTCGTTGAGATAAAGACAAAATAATCATAAAATATATATCGGGAGAGAGTTGATTTTTCTAGCACTTATTTTTTCATAGATTCCATTGTTCTGTTCAAAAAATGATTCGCAGAGAAGAGAGATGTTTTTACCCATTTTTTAGTTTTTTATTTTTTAGTAGAATATTTAGAATATGATTGAAGTGCGTACGAAAAGAGGGCTTGTATTTATTAAACATATGCAGATATAGCATTTCTATTTATATATGTCTTTCCTCTTTTCTTTTTATTCCATTATAGCTCTCTAGTGGAGACAACACATGGCGTGCTCTATCAAAAATTCTATTTTTTCTTAATTTTAATCTATTCAATGAAAAATTGAAACACGATAATTTCTTGCTGATTCCTATGGACATCATATCTAGATAGATAAAATACCTCATTAGATAACTAGAGCTGTGTAACAACTTATGTTCGGGGGTTTACATAGACTCATAATTGCTGTTATATTATTATAATATAATTTATAATTATATAATTTATAATTGAAATTAAGAAAGTTTTTTTATTGAATTGAAAAATTGAAAAAAAAAATCAATACTAATTAGTTATGTATCCATTTTTATTTTCTTATACCATTAGAGAAAGACAAGTGAAGAAGAATCGTCCATAAATTTGCCGTCAATAGTTAATAGTTAATGGTTCCAATTTTTTTTGTCCTGCATTTTTACTTTTGTAACTGAGAATCCACATTTTCTTTTTCAATAGAAAAGAAAAAAGAAAGGGAAAGTTTTTGTTTTTAGATATTGTGTGTCTTGAGATACTATAACCAATTGAAGGTATGGATCCAATCTAAAAATAAAAAGGGGATACTCTCATTTTTTTGTTTGTAGCCTTTTGGCGACATGGCCGAGCGGTAAGGCGGGGGACTGCAAATCCCTTATTCCCCAGTTCAAATCCGGGTGTCGCCTGATCAACAAAAAACGCGAAATCCTATATTCTGTTTTGCTGATATAACTCGACCAATTTTCTCCGGCAAAAACAAGTGTAAGAAAAGGACTCTTGATACTTTCTTGATTATAAACTTGATTATAAACTTCCGGAGGTTTTGTTTTCTAAAGTGTTGTAAATCCTTACGTCTAGGATTCAAGGAAAAACTAGAGTAGTGGAAGGGAATGAGTAAATCTTGATATGGTAGCCCCTCCCCTACTAATAGAGGGGCTACTATCGGAGTCTTGAATTAGATTGGATAACGGGAGTGTTTAATTAACTAATGAATGGTTGTAGAAGGGTTGGAAGATACTTTGTATACAGACTGATGAAAGTCTCTGAGTGTTCAGGCATCCAATCAATATTAGATTGGATGGATAATTGGCTTTTACTTAATAAGGGACACCAAAAGAAAGAAGAAGTCTTATTATTGCTACATGTGAGTAACATTCTTTTGATACTTCCAAAAGTGTTACTGCGTATTTTGCTTGTGCTTAATGGTTCTCGATTTTACTAGAAATCATATAAGAACTTGTTATAAGCGGATTTATTGAAGTGTTTCATCAACGGTGGTGTGTCAGAATTCCCTTTTCCTTTTGACTCTGCACCGGTAATTCCACTATTATTAGTGAACAATAATGGAAAAATTCCTTCCTATTTGTTTCATATTCATAGAAATTAGGGGACATAATACACATGGATATAGTAAGTCTTGCTTGGGCTGCTTTAATGGTAGTCTTTACATTTTCCCTTTCACTCGTAGTATGGGGAAGAAGTGGACTCTAGGGGTACTTCTAATTGGGTTGAGGAATCAAACCGTATCAATTGTTTTCTAGATCGTTTTGCAAAGCCTTTTTAACTATTTTATTAGTCTTCATTTCGAAATTCTTGGATTCTAGTGGAGTAATGTATTCTATGAATAATACCCTTTCAATCAAAATCAAACAAACATTTCAATAATTCCCATGTTCGTATTTCGAAAGTAAAAGGGATACGGATGATAGGCAATTTATTAAAAAAAAAAAAGAATTCTTCCTAAATTTTCTATTTTGATGAACCAGCTCTTACCAGAGTTATATATGGACAATGAGGGACAAGGAACCCCCCCCCCTTTTTTTTTTCTGTATTTGTTTGTTTTTATTCCTTCCCTCTTTACTGTTACTGTTCAAAGAGAAAAAAAGTAGTTCTTTTATTTAATAAGATCTTGCCTTAGTGTAGTCACATATTGCACACTTACCCCCTGTTTTATTTATTATTTTAGGAATTTTATTTATGCCATGCTTTATTGACTCATTTCATATCATGGATCAAAGAAAAGAAGTTAAATTAAAAATCGGTTCCATGAAATGAAAGAATTAGAAAATCGTAAGACTTGCCTTTCAATTATTTCAGATTGATTGAAATCAACACAAATAAAATAGATCAAGCGAAGAAATAAAATTGAGATACTATGTACATTACATATATTTCATTACATATATTTAATTGATATCGACATGTATGAAGATACATATTGTAGATTCATCTATATTAAGCTTGTATCTTTATACATTACAATAATAGATATGGATAGTATGGTAGAAAGATTCATATTTTTTTTCTACCATACTATCGAGTTTGATAGGATACTGCTGATTCTAGTCCATTCATTTTATTTAATTTATTTAAGACGTGAAATTGGAATCCTTTTTTTCTTAAATCCTTGATAAAAAGTCAAGTTTCATTCAAATTAATCACTTTGACTGACAGTTTTTACGTATATTATAAGTAAAAAGGCGGTAGGAACTAGAATGAACAGCGCTGTAGCAATAAATGCGAGAATATTTACTTCCATAATTTCATTGTTTTTTTTACTTCGCAATAACTCGGGATTTAATCCCATAGAGATGATAATTTGTCGCTTGTAAATTCAATGCGATGACTTACATTTCAATGACATCGAATCGGATCAATATCATGAATAACAATATCTAAGCTATCAAATCGATTCACCGTCGAGAATTGAATAGTATAACATAGGAAGCTCTTTTATCCACACCGAATACAAAATTGGATTCCTGGCCCAATCAAAAGAATTCCTTTCCTTTATTTCTATATATTCTTTTCCACTCTTTCTTTTCGATAATCTACCGCCTTCCTTGTACAATCATCTGATGATGTATCATCTGACTGCTTTTCCACTTTCACCGTTTACAAATAGTTTACAAATAAACCCCAACAAAAAATGGAAAGGAAAAAATAAATAAAAAAGGCTATCCTTGGGAATGAAATTCTTTCATTTGTATTCCCTTTCACAGAAAATGGAGGGATCAATTGATGTATTTTTTTTTTATTGTATCCGTCGGGACTGACGGGGCTCGAACCCGCAGCTTCCGCCTTGACAGGGCGGTGCTCTGACCAATTGAACTACAATCCCAGGGCAATAAAGAAAAGTGTACAGCATAGATATTCTTATGATTTCATTCAAGCCATTTTCTATTTAAATTTTAGATTCGAATCGCCGTGTTGTAACAAACAAAGGCGCGAGTGATATATTGATATCCATACGGGTATGCGCTTTAGTGAGAGCAACGCGGATTACTAGTTACTAGTAATCCTTTCGTTATTGCCAAATCGATCGATAATCAATTTTAAAATGAAAAAAAAAAAAGAGTCTTTTTTCTTTACTTTACTCTTTCTTTTCATTAAACTTTATACTTAATGATCCTGATATGAATCTAGATCATTATCAAGGTCAGAATTTATGGGAACAAATAAATAGAACAAATAAAAAACAAATAGCGGTAGGGATGGATATATCAGAAAATTGGACTTTTTTTATTCTTCCCTAATTTTTTTGTTTGGCTTTTCTGGAAAACAAAATACAAAAAAATGGGCATTTTATGTTATGGCGGATCAGCGAATTATTGGGCCGAGCTGGATTTGAACCAGCGTAGACATATTGCCAACGAATTTACAGTCCGTCCCCATTAACCGCTCGGGCATCGACCCAGGAAGAATCAATTATAGGTTTATTGATAATCCATGATCAACTTCCTTTCGTAGTACCCTACCCCCAGGGGAAGTCGAATCCCCGCTGCCTCCTTGAAAGAGAGATGTCCTGAACCGCTAGACGATGGGGGCATATTTGCCTGACCGACATCATACTATGCTCATAGTATGAACAGTTTTTTGAAATTGTCAATATAATGGAATGATATGACTAGATCCGAAAGCTTTTTCCATCTTTTATGATTTTCCATTTTTGATTCATGATTTATACTCATAAATCATTCATTTGAATCGCCACTCTATTCTATATAGAAATAAATTAGATATAGAAATAAATTAGATAAATTCAATCTATTAT
>NW_028322773.1:27500-55252 GCF_047325235.1 Durio zibethinus
TTAGAAAGGATATAATGAAATTCTTTGATTGGTTTTTCCCAGAGAGAGAGAAATGATCTGACCGATGGGTCCAACAAAAACAAACAATTACACAATTAACAATTCCAATTAAATTAATATTTTTTAATATTTAAAGATTCAAATTGAATATGAATAAAAAATCTAATTTAATAATTTTAATGGTAAGGTAATTTAATTAAATGGATTTAATAGAATAAGAATAGAATTTAATAGTAATAGAATTTTCTAATTTCTAATTAGAATTTCTAATCCGAAAATAATAAATAAACAGAGAGCTCTTGTTCTTATTCGAAACGCCTCGTGATCTTTAACCAATTCTGCGCTTCAATATAATTACCAGGAGATAAGCGCTATAGCCTGTTTCCAATACTCAGCGGCTTGATCGAACCAAGCCTCCGCTATTTCAGAATCCCCCTGTCGAATGGCCTGTTCTCCCCGGTCGGAATAGGCGGGTCAATTCCTTCCCTTAGAACCGTACTTGAGAGTTTCCTACCTCATACGGCTCGGCAGTCAATTCTTTTGGTGTCCCATTTTTTTACCCTACCATATATCCAATTGAATGAGATTTCTCATAGATCCTATCGATTTGTCTCGGGTTAACCAAAAGAGGTTAATTACATGAGTTTCAAACTTTAATTTGGATTAAATTAATAATGAGTTTTATCTTTTCTCCCACCTTCAGAAAAATAAAGCATAGGCGTTTCGGGATTATCGTCCGTTAGATTTTTCTGAAAGGTAACTATCTCGGTTTCATATCATATATAAATTTATATAGAATCCTTGAAAAAGACTTCTTCCTCATAAAAAAGACTTACTGTCTTTGGGATCTGATGCTACACCGCTGCTCAATAACTTAGGGGATCGGCTCTATTACATAAGTTGATTCCTAATTTTTATCTCATATCATGACATAAATAAGCAGTTCTTATTTATTTTTATTGTATCGGCCCAAAACCTCGCTAATTGATCTTTACGGTGCTTCCTCTATCAATTAGATCCTTTATCCATAGAATAAAGTATCTAGGCATATATATTTCTTCATATTTTGACTTCTATGAAGTTTCTTTTTTTTTTTTCTTTTTTTGTTACAGCTGATAAAAATCGTTTTTTGGACGATGCAATATGTAGAAAGCCTATTTTATTTACTAGCGTATTTATTTACTAGCGTATTTGCTCTTTCTTTCCTTTTTTTTTTTATTTCTATAGTGGAGATAGTCGCACGTAATGACAGATCACAGCCATATTATTAAAAGCTTGTGGTAAGAACGGGTTTCGTTCTAGTGCTCGAAAATAATATTCTAAAGCTTTTGTATGTTCTCCGTTACTTGTGTGGATAAGGCCTATGTTATAGAGTATATAACTTCGATCATAGGGATCAATTTCTAGTCGCATAGCTTCATAATAATTCTGTAAGGCTTCCGCATAATTTCCTTCGGATTGAGCCGACATCCGTTACGGTCGTCATTCGATTCAACGAATTCTCCGTTCCAAAACCGTACGTGAGATTTTCACCTCATACGGCTCCTCCTTTATGTGCATAATGAGAATAATCCATGGAATTAAAAAAAAGGTCGAAATATTGTCATTATGAACTGAGCGGGGCTAATGTTTTTACAAGAAATCTCTAGCCAACCCTCTTGCAAAAGATCTTTTCTTACCATCAAGCGTGTTCGTACTAGATAAATAAAGTAAACTCCAACAATTTCTTTGTTCTCAACGCTCCTTAATTTCCAGGAATTAGTCACTTCAACAATCTTCGATGGTTATATGGGTATCCAAAGTACGAACAAGATGGATGTTTGTTGTCCCAACCATTTCTCTTAGTTCCGATCCCGATAAGGAAAGGGAATCCTTTATAACAATAACAAAGTTTTCGTGTTGTTGATTCCTAGATGTAGTGCTTCTTCCTCTATGCCGCCTATTGGTACTAGTGTAGTAGGGTTGACCCACAATACAGACCCATAGGTGTAACCTTTCGCTCAATACTCGAATCAACAATTGAAGCATCTGAGGTTGCATTAATCGGGGATACACGACAGAAGGAATTGCTTTATTTATAAACTTCACCTTCAACAAGCGTAGATTTCTTTTTTTTTTTCAATAGTCTTTTTTTTTTTTTTTCTATTCCGAATCATGTGTCTTTTTCCTAAGACTAAGAGCGGTAAAATAAAAATAAAAAAAAAAATATATATAAAATAATTAAAATATATAAAATAATTATAATTATATAATAATAATCAAATCGCACCATCTCTGTAATAAGTAAATGCCTCTTTTTCTCCTGAAGTTGTCGGAATTATTCGTAATAAGATATTGGCTACGATTGAAAAGGTCTTATCAATAAAATTTCCATTTATCCGCGATCTAGGCATAGGTAGCAATCCATTCTATAACTCTTTTCATTACCCCTTCGTGAGAAAAAAAAAAGGATCTCACAAACAAAGGAAGCGTACAGTACGAAATAACATAAAAGCAGACCCATTCCATAAAAAAAAAAAAAAAAAAGATATAGCCCTCTACTTTACTTCAATTTTTTTGGCAGGAATCAAGAAAAAAAAAAAAAAAGAAATATTTGAATCCTATTTTATTTCATCCAAATTTATTAGTATAAGAATTTATTAGTATAAGAATAAAATATAAAAAGAAAAAAGAATTATTACGATTTCATCGAAGTTGAAGAATCAAAAAATTTATCCTACGGATTAGGATAGATTAGCAAAATTAGAGAAGTTTTGATTAAATTATGATAAAAAGAGGAAAAATAATCGAATAATCGTTCTATGATGAAAATAAAATAACTGCCCTTTTTTGTGTTTTGTGCATAGCAGGTATACAACATATAATCAAATATAAAAATCCCTTAGAGGATTTATGAATTTGTAATAGATTTACAGAGTAAGAGGTTGTTGTTGAGAGATCTAAAACTGGAAAAGAATTTTAGAATTCTTATAGAAATGGGGAATTAGAGTCTAAAGAGAATTATGAACTAAAAATATCCATTAAGCATAGTCTAAAAAAAAAAAACCAATCGATTGATTTGATTCGTTTCAATTCATTGATTTAATCCAGTCCGGTAGAAATATCAGAAAAAAGATGGGAGTGCCTTTTTCGCAAACATGAATAGATATATATGGTATATGTTTATCGTATTATATTATTTATTTTTAACAGCCCCCTCACAAAAAAATTTCTTCGAGTCGGGAGGCTAAAGAAAAAGTGCTGAAAAAAGTGATGAAAAGTTTTCTATTTTTATAGCTAGTTTTCTAGTTAGAATTGATATTGTTCGTACCTCTCGAACAATCTAATATGAATAACTCGCTATTCGCTCGGGTTATCGGCCATAATAATTATGTAGGAGAGATGGCCGAGTGGTTCAAGGCGTAGCATTGGAACTGCTATGTAGACTTTTGTTTACCGAGGGTTCGAATCCCTCTCTTTCCGCACCTTCACCTAATTCGCCAATGTAACTGACTACAATGTATCAAATCAAATAAGAACAGATACTAAAGAGTTAGACCCTTCTTTGATATAGATTCTCTATTCCCAATTTCTTTTTAATACGGAATACGTAAAATAGCGTACAGGGGATGAAAATCTACCTACGGATCTATCATACATGAATAGGAGAAAAATAAAATTTCCGAATCAAATCCCTTACCCTGTCTTCCTTTACTTAACCTTAACTCAGGTGAAAAGGGAGCAGAACCCTTGTTTTGTTATTTTAGTTAGGTTTAAGTCTGACGAGAATAATATTCTACGACAAGCAATTCATTTATTTTCAAACCGACCCATTTCCTATCTATTATTTGATTGACTAATCCTTTATATTGTAATGTGTGAAGGGTCAAATGCTTTGGTAATTCCTCATGGGTGGATGAATCAAGATAATTTTGAATCAGAGTTCTAGATTTTTGTTCATCCCTCGCTGAAATAATATCTCGGGGTTTGCAGCGATAACTTGGTATATCTACTGTACGACCATTAACTAAAATATGTCTATGGTTAACTAATTGGCGGGCTTGAGGAATAGTTGAAGCCATACCTAATCGAAAAAGGATGTTATCCAAACGCATTTCAAGTAATTGTAGTAAAACCTGACCTGTTGACCCTTTTGCTTTTCTGGCAATACGAACGTATTTAAGTAATTGTCGTTCTGTAAGGCCATAATGAAAACGCAATTTTTGTTTTTCTTCTAAACGAATACGATATTGAGATTTTTTACCGGAGCGCGATCGGTTTCTAAGATCGCTTCCGGCTCTAGGACTTTTACTAGTTAGTCCCGGTAAAGCCCCCAGACGGCGTATTTTTTTGAAACGAGGCCCTCGGTAACGCGACATAAAGACTCCTTATTAATTTGAATTTTATTGAAATTTCATAAACCTAAATTAAAACTGAACTAAATGAAGCGAAATCGACTGAAGGATTGTACTACAAATATTAATGAGATGAATTGGATCAATATCCATACTTTTTTGTATTGTATATAATGTATATTGTATATAATGTATACAAAAAATAGAAATTAAAATAAAATATATATAATATATAAATATATTAAATATAAAATATATATTAAATATAAAATATAAAAATTAAAATCTAAAAATTAAACCAAAAAAAGTTTCCTTTTTTTTTTTCTTGATTTATTCTGCAAAGATCTAACTCCTCCAATTTTATTCCTAATTGAAAGTTTCTACGACATAATAAACGGATCGTTGACCTTTGGAAAGAAAAGGGGAAAAAGCTTTTTCAATGTTCTTTGATTTCAAAAAAACATTATCAATCATGTAAAAAAGTAAAAAAGCAAACAAATAGAGAAAGCCGGCTATCGGAATCGAACCGATGACCATCGCATTACAAATGCGATGCTCTAACCTCTGAGCTAAGCGGGCTCAAATAATAGAAATTTTGTATCCATAGGAATTCAGCAAACTATTACGATCTTATCTATTAACTATCTATTAGTTATTCATAATTACTATGAATTATTAATATGAATTATAGACTAGAATTTAGAAAAACTAGAATTTTAAATTTTAAATGCCATATTTATGCCATACATAATTTATGCCATATTTAATATAATCATATTTAATATAATGATATATAATAATATATAATAATATATAATAATGGTAGATTCAATCTAATATTCAATCTAATATTGATAGAATATAATAATTAAGAATAGAATAATATAATTCTATTTGATTATATTTTAATCATTCTATTTGATTATATTTTAATCATATTAAAAATGATATTTTAATTTAATCATATTTTAATTTAATCATATTAATATTTAATAACATTATATTTAATAATATTAAATTATAATAATATTATTATAATTTAATTCTAATTTTATTATAATTATAAAAATTATAAAAATAAATTATAAATATATTTATAATTTTTATAATTATTTATTATTTATCTCTATATTATATATTTTTATTTTATATTTATTTTATTATATGTTATCTTTATTCTATTAGTCTATTCTATTTAGTATTCTATTCTATTTAGTATTATATTCTATTTAGTATTATATATATAATTTAGTATTATATATATATTAGTATAATATTAGTATACTAAGTATAATATTACTATATTTTTTATTTTATATTTTTAGTATTTTTTAGTATATTTTTAGTATATTTTACATTTAAATTATATATAATTTTTTTTTTTTATATAGATATAGATATAGATTTAATTTAATAGATAGATTTAATTTTAATATAGATAGATAGATTTAATATAGATTTAATTTATTTATATTTAATATTTATTTATATTTAATATAGATTTAATATATATTTAATTTATTTATATTTAGTTTAGAATTATAAATAGAGTCTAATAATTAGATAATTATAGTGAAAATATTTTTATGCATTTATATATAATTTATATTTATATATAATTTATATATATATTATCATTATATAAATGATACGTTATAAGTCTAAATAATTAGAATGAAACTTTGTTTTTTAGACTAACTAATTCGAATTATCTTCGAAGTCGAAATAGAAATGAATGGAATAATTAGTTCTAGCTATTATGCTATTATACTAGAAAATAAATAATTAATAATGAATAAATTTTAAAATGAATAAATTTTAATAATGAATAAATTCAATTTTCATTTTTATTTTTATTTTTTTAGTTATCTTATTATGGTTATATAGGATAGTCTAATAAAAGAATAAGAATAAAAATAAAATTAAAGAAAAAAGAAAAGATGCAACCCATAGAAATGAAATCCAGATCATAATGAGAGATGAGAGACTCCTTTCTTTTGTTTTCATTCATAAAGGCGGAAGCTAAGACGAAAAAAAAAAAAAAAATCGACCGTTCGAGTAAATTGCCTGAGAAAACTGAGAGTAAGGGGGGCATATATATGTTATGGAATATCCATCTATATTGAATTGCGAATACAGAAATGATAAAATATTTTCTGATTGGACCAAATAAATACGGGTCTCCGATAGAGACGAAAGAAGATAAACAAACAAGAAATAAAATAGGTAAAGACCCTTCGATATAAGAATCAGTATCTATATCTACTAAATTCAATACTAAATTCAACGGTTTTCGCATAAAAAGAAAGAAAATAAATAAATGAAAGAAAGGGGAAAGGAAGGGAAGGAGAAAGGGGGAAGGAAGTGCATCCTAATGAGATCCTAATCTCAAGACACAAAGGGGATATGGCGAAATTGGTAGACGCTACGGACTTAATTGGATTGGATTGAGCCTTGGTATGGAAACCTACTAAGTGATAACTTTCAAATTCAGAGAAACCCCGGAATGAAAAATGGGCAATCCTGAGCCAAATCCTATTATTTTACGAAAATAAACAAAGGTTCAACAAGCGAGAATAATAAAAAAGGGATAGGTGCAGAGACTCAATGGAAGCTATTCTAACAAATGGGGTTGACTGTTGGTAAAGGAATCCTTATATCGAAACTCCAGAAAGGATGCAAGATATACCTATATAAAATATAAAATAAATAGGTATACTAATGAAAAACCAAAAAAGACGACTCGAACCCGTATTTTTTTTATTTATATGCAAAATCAATTTATATGAAAAATAAAAAGAATTGTTGTGAATCGATTCCAAGTTGAAGAAAGAATCGAATAGAATATTCATTAATCAAATCATTCACTCCATAGTCTGATAAATCTTTTGAAAAACTGATTAATCGGACGAGAATAAAGATAGAGTCCCGTTCTACATGTCAATATCAATACCGACAACAATGAAATTTATAGTAAGAGGAAAATCCGTCGACTTTAAAAATCGTGAGGGTTCAAGTCCCTCTATCCCCAACCCCAAAAAGCCCGTTTGCTATCTATTTATTTTATCCTACCCTTTTTGTTAGTGGTTCAAAGTTCCTTATGTTTCTCATTCATCCTATTCTTTTCCATTTTACAAGCGTATCCTAGCAGAATTTTGTTCTCTTATCACAAGTCTTGTGATATGATATATTGTGATATATATATGATATACGTACAAATCAACACCCTTGAGCAAGGAATACCTATTTGAATGATTCATAATCCATATCATTACTCATACTGAAATTTACAAAGTCTTCCTTTTAAAGATCCAAGAAATTCCCCTTTTAATTTAATACTTTTTCGTTTTTTTTTTTGTTTTCATTTTTAAGTGACATAGACCCAAGTCATCTAGTATTATGAGGATAATGCGTCGGTAATGGTCGGGATAGCTCAGTTGGTAGAGCAGAGGACTGAAAATCCTCGTGTCACCAGTTCAAATCTGGTTCTCGGCGTATGATTAATTTGTATGAGTATCTACTCTACAAATTAATTGATATAGATCGACATAATACATACTTATCTAGCTAGCTATCTGGAAGTAAACCCTCTCTTTATTTATTTTTTTTTTTTTTTTTGTTTCTATTTTTTAGATGAGCAAAGAGTCTATTATAATTATAATGTAGTAAAAAAAATAAATAATGTAGTAAAAGAAAAAAATTTCATTATCTTTCCTCTTCTTTTTTATTTGTTCACGCTGTGGCTCCTCACATTCAAAAAGAATGTTAATACTTCATACATATTTAATTAAAAAAAAAGATTAAAATAGTTGGTTGAAAGGCCCAACCAAAAGTCTGGTCTAGAGGAGTTCAAGGATAGAAATAACCAAGACTCATCTCAGCTACAGTACAAATAGAATCCGATTCCCTTTCATTTATTTATTTGTATTCTCTTTCATATTCCATTTCTTCATTCCTTTCTATGTGACTCTCTAGAGTTCATCTAAGTGATGTGCGCGATACAAAGTTCACGGTATAGAACCCTTGTTGTTCATCCTATTGTCTCGGCTCGTCCGAAATAAAATAAAAAGGTATCTTCAAAAATCGAGAATTTCAATGATGTATTGTCTTTTATTTCTTTTTATTTATTAGCCTATCCATAAGAATACGAATGAAACCTCAATTCCTCCGTTTGAGCTAGAAGAGAATGTACAAATATTCCTTGAATATTTGAAGTTGTAATTAGTTTCTTATCATTCAATGAGCGTCTTGTATTTCATAAAAATTGGGGGCAATGTAATCCTTACGTAAAGGCCACCCTATCCAACTTTCGGGCATTAAGATACGTTTCAGTCGTGGATGATTCTCATAAGAGATTCCCAACATGTCATAAGATTCTCGTTCTTGAAAATCCGCACTTTTCCAAACCCAGAAAACAGACGGAATTCTAGGGTTACTCCTTGGAGCAAATACTTTTATACATACTTCTTCCGGTTGATCTACACCATACTCTATTCTCGTAAGATGATACACACTGGCTAACAGTCCGCCTGGTGCTACATCATAAGCACATTGGGAACGTAGATAATTGTAACCATATACATATAAAATAACAGCAATGGAATGCCAATCCTCGGGCTTTATTTGTAAAGTCTCTATTCCTTGGTAATCGAAGCCCAAAGATCTATGAACTAGCCCGTGTTTGACTAGCCAAACAGACAAACGGCCCTGCATCTTTTTTATCTCTCCCGCACTTTTCTTTTTTATTTGTAATTTGTATAAGATAAGTATTTCACATTTACGATGAAATCGAATTTATGAAGATTAATTCGTTGTTTGTTATTCTGTTTCTGAATCCTACCTAATTCACTAATTCGTGGGAAGATATTGAACTTTTGTAGTTGAAAAATGTTTCAGGAGGAATCTCTGAAGTAGATGGTGGTTGATAGAGTAATCCTTGATTATAATTTCCAGTATGAGTACTGCGTACAAGACAAAACTTGTGATTGGTAGTAAAACACCGATCCCCCTGTTGAGATCTAATTCGATCTTCATAGATTTCGCGAGATATTTTCTTACGAAGTTTTGTTATAGCATCTATAACTGCCTCGGGTTTAGGGGGACAGCCCGGCAAATAGACATCCACAGGAATTAGCTTATCGACTCCCCGAACAGTACTATAAGAATCAGTACTGAACATCCCTCCTGTAATTGTACACGCGCCCATAGCAATAACATATTTAGGTTCGGGCATTTGTTCATATAATCTCACTAAAGAGGGAGCCATTTTCATTGTTACTGTTCCAGCTGTTAAAATTAGGTCCGCTTGTCTAGGACTCGATCTTGGGACCAGCCCATAACGATCAAAGTCGAATCGTGAGCCTATTAATGAAGCAAATTCAATGAAGCAACAACTGGTACCATAAAGAAGCGGCCATAAACTGGAGAGTCTTGACCAATTTGAAAGATCATTTAATGTAGTTGAAATAACTGAGTTTTGGGTTGTTCGATCAAGTAAGGGAAATTCAATGGAATTCATACTCAATGTTATTATTATTTTTACTTTTTTCTTTCTTTTTATTATCTGAATATTCAGGAACTAAGACCATTCCAATGCTCCTTTTCGCCATGCATAAACTGAACCAACAATTAGGATAAGCACGAAAATTAAAGCTTCTATGAATACGGGTACCCCCAATACATCGAAACTCATTGCCCATGGATAAAGAAAAACCGTTTCAACATCAAAAACAACAAAAACTAGAGCAAACATATAATAACGGATTCGAAATTGTAACCAAGCATCGCCCATTGGTTCTATACCCGATTCATAACTAGAAAGTTTTTCTGGACCCTTTCTAATCGGGGCTAAAACTCCAGAAATTAGAAATGCCAAAATAGGAATAGCACTTGATATTATTAGAAATGCCCAGAAAATATCATATTCGTAAAGCAGAAACATAGACGAACTCCTATGAATGTGAAAAATAGACCGGATTAGTCGATTCGACCTGGAATTCATTGTCAAGTCATCCACAACTGTTTGTTTAGTCAAACCAACAATTCAGTTTGATCGAATCGTCTAGTTTCGTTTGTTTGCTGTTGCGTTTTAAGATTTATTGATTGGAATTAATCCTATTTACATTTCACTTATTTCGATTTAATTTCGATATAGTACTAATTTGTATTCGATATAGTACTAATTTGTATAGTAATAGTATAAATAGATATTTATACTATTACATTTATACTATTACATAGATATTTATACTATTACTATATAGTATAGTAGAATACTATACAAATCCAAAACAAGTAAAACTTTTTTGTTTTCACTTCATTTCGTATTTTTCTAAATAAAAGGAATTCTAATATATAACTAATATCTAATATGTATTAGAAATAAAAAAAAAAAAAAAAAACCTTTTCTCTTTTCTATTATCTTATTATCTATTATATATATAGAATATATATAGAATATAGAATAAATTTATATATATATTATATAGTATATTATATAGTTATATATAGAATATAGAATAAATTTATATATAGTTATATATAGAATACATTTTTTATTTTCTATCTATATTTTATAGATATTATATCTTTTTATAGATATTATCTATATATATATTATCTATATATATATATTTAATATATATTATATATATTTATGAGATTCTGTTGAAATGCGCTTTTGTTTTCAGTTTCTGAGCGATCTCCCTGTGAGCGAGCTTATGGGAATGATTTTAACCAAGCAACTGGAAGCGACCAGTTCCAATCAACAAAGAATACAATAATTAGGAAAAAAACTATACAACTTTTTTTATTTGTATTTGGATATTCTTTATTGTTTTAGTTTGCTTTAGTTTTAAGAATATTATTTTCATTTCATTTTTATTAATTTAATAAATATTTTTTTATTAATTTAATAAATATTTTAAATTAATAAAATATAAAAATTAATAAAATATAAAAATTAATAAAATATAAAAATTAATAAAATATAAAATAAAAATATAAAATATAGGGCTATACGGACTCGAACCGTAGACCTTCTCGGTAAAACAGATCGAACTGATTATTATCAAAATGATTCGACCTATTTCAAAGACCCAACATGCATTTTTTTGCATTGGGCTCTTTCATTAACTGATAGAAATATCAGTTAGTCTACCATATATATATTTTTTCTCTTAGAAAAAAAAGGAAGATGGTTCCATGTGCTCTGATTCATTACTGATACAGGAGCACTACCAAAGTGTTTCAAAGAAGGGAAAGTTTATCTTGACGTAGGTCTGCTTCTGGCCTAGATCAACCTAAGTTAAATGAAGTCTCTATCATCCTGATTAAAAAATCAAAGATGAAACTTCATACACCTTAAGATTCATAGGACGAAAAGAGAATTTTTGAGGTCCTTATACTCATTATGCCTAGCATTGAATAGACTGGGTATTCGCCCTATCAATATCTCAAATCAATGATAGGTTCGATTCGGATCCTGCTCCTGCCTAAACGGCACCCGAATCGAACCAAACCATTTGTCAGGCTATTGTTCTCTTGTTTTGTTCCTTCAAAGTAATGGAGTAAGACATCGATTTCTCAAAAGGATCAATTTTTTTTGATTGCATGATAGACTCCCCTGAAAAACATTGGCGCGCGTGTAAACGAGGTGCTCTACCTAACTGAGCTATAGCCCTTGTGTTTGTGATACATATTTTATCATATTATTTAGATAATTTCTTGTCAAGATGAATATTACATGATCCAACATCATAATCATACCTTTTTGGTCGGTTTGATTGGTATTGCTTAGAAGTAATATCGGATTTATAATCCATCGATGTGATAGGTCCCTTTTCTTTCTCTTTATGATTCCTTATGATAATAAATGACCTACTTAACTCAGTGGTTAGAGTATTGCTTTCATACGGCGGGAGTCATTGGTTCAAATCCAATAGTAGGTAGAACTTATTAGATACCATTGATCCCGGTGTCTAATAAGTTTTTCTACCCACCTTCTTTTATTGATTTTCTATCTTTTTCATCCTATTCTATTTCCGTTTTCAATTTTCAAATTTTTCGTTAGATCAAATTTCACTATTTCACTTTTGATTGTATTTGATTCTATTTAATCAGCAGAATAAAAATGGGATGTAGAAACGAAAGTTCTGTTTATACGGAAATTCTTTCGATTAACCAACTAGTTACGAAATCGCGTTGATAGCCTTTACTCGTGTCCTAGCCCATCTGAGAGCTAGATTTGCCTCAATTGTTTGCCTCTTGCCTTCAGCTTTCCTCAAGTTAGCTTCCGCTATTTCAAGAGCTTGCTGAGCTTCTTGTGGATCAATGTCACTACCCTTTTCCGCATCCTTTCCAAAAATAGTGATTTCATTATTGACTATTCTAGCAAAACCACCCATCAGAGCCATCGTTAACCATTGGTCGTTAAGGCGTATTCTCAAAATACCTATATCTACAACTGTGGCAATAGGCGCGTGATTTGGTAATACGCCAATTTGTCCGCTATTAGTAGATAAAATGATTTCTTTCACTTCTGAATCCCAAACAATTCGATTATGGGTGAGTACGCAAAGATTTAAGGTCATTTATTCAATTTGCTCTCCATTTCTAAGTTCGTAGCCTTCGCAGTAGCTTCATCGATGTTACCTACCAAATAAAAGGCCTGTTCAGGAAGACCGTCTAATTCTCCGGAAAGGATCAATTGAAATCCTCTAATTGTTTCTGCTAGGCCAACATATTTCCCCGGGGAACCAGTAAATACTTCCGCTACGAAAAAGGGTTGTGATAAGAAACGCTCAATTTTTCGCGCTCTTGCTACGGTTAAGCGATCCTCTTCGGACACTTCGTCCAACCCCAGGATAGCTATAATGTCCTGAAGTTCTTTGTAACGTTGTAAGGTTTGCTTAACCCTTTGCGCAGTTTCATAATGTTCCTTTCCAACGATTCGAGGTTGGAGCATAGTTGACGTTGAGTCTAAAGGATCTACCGCTGGATAGATACCTTTGGCAGCTAATCCTCTTGATAGTACGGTAGTAGCATCTAAATGCGCAAATGTTGTGGCAGGGGCAGGGTCGGTCAAATCATCCGCGGGTACATAAACTGCTTGAATAGAAGTTATGGATCCCTCCTTGGTAGAAGTAATTCTTTCTTGTAAAGAACCCATTTCGGTACTAAGGGTGGGTTGATAACCCACAGCGGAAGGCATTCTACCCAATAAGGCAGATACTTCGGATCCCGCTTGGACAAAACGGAAGATATTGTCTATAAATAGAAGTACGTTTTGTTTATTAACATCTCGGAAATATTCCGCCATAGTTAGGGCAGTCAACCCAACTCTCATACGAGCTCCTGGCGGTTCATTCATCTGACCGTAGACTAAAGCCACTTTTGATTCCGCAAGATTTTGTTCATTAATTACTCCAGATTCTTTCATTTCCATGTAAAGATCATTTCCTTCACGAGTACGTTCACCTACTCCGCCAAATACGGATACACCCCCATGAGCTTTGGCAATGTTGTTGATCAATTCCATAATGAGTACTGTTTTACCTACCCCAGCTCCCCCAAATAGTCCGATTTTTCCTCCACGACGATAAGGAGCTAAAAGATCGACTACTTTAATTCCTGTTTCAAAAATAGATAATTTTGTATCTAATTGTATGAAAGCGGGCGCAGGTTTATGAATAGGGGATGTTGTGCGAGTATCTACAGGACCTAAATTATCAACGGGCTCCCCAAGCACGTTAAAAATTCGTCCTAGGGTCGCTCCGCCGACTGGAACACTTAGAGGAGCTCCCGTGTTAATCACTTCCATTCCTCTCATTAGACCATCTGTAGCGCTCATAGCTACAGCTCTAACTCGATTGTTTCCTAATAATTGCTGTACCTCACAAGTTACATTAATTTGTTGACCGATGGTATCTCGACCCTTAACTACCAAAGCGTTGTAAATATTAGGCATCTTGCCCGGGGGAAAGGCTACATCCAGTACTGGACCGATGATTTGAGAAATACGTCCCAGATTTTCTTTTTCAAGCGTGGAAACTCCAGGAACAGAAGTAGTAGGATTTATTCTCATAATAAAATAAAGTGAAATATGTCAATTTTTTTTTTCGAAAATTTTCTAATAAAAAAAATCTTCGACAGCAAGTTGATCGGTTAATTCAATAAGAAATGGGGATTAGCACTCGATTTCGTTGGTACCATCCAATTGAATGCAATTCAATTGGATTGTTTCCTTATTCAATGAAGGAATTTTTAAGTTCAACCAACCTATTTGCAAAATATCAAGTGGATAAATAAATAACAATTTTGAGAGAGTCTTTCATTTGTCTATCATTGTCTTTCATTTGTCTATCATTATAGGCAATACCATCCATATTATCTATGGAATTCGAACCCGAACTCTATTTACGATTCCTTATTTCTATCTCATTAGCCCTTATTTCATTTCGTATTTTATTTTAGCATATCGATTTTTTTTTACGTCCAACCTATCCCCCCTTTTTCCATCTATATTCCTTTTTTTTCATTTCATAAACGAATTACGCATATTTTCACATCTAGGATTTACATATACAACATATATTACTGTCAAGAGTGAATTTCTTATTCTTTCTTATTTCTTATTATTGAATTTATATTATTTCTTATTTTATATTATTTCTTATTATCTTATTATCTTATTATTGATTATTATTGACTATTGACTTATTATTGAATTTATATTATTATAGTATTATCTTATTATTGACTATTGACTTATTATTGAATTTATATATTTTATATTTAATTTATATATTTTATATATATATTTTATATTTATAATTCTAATTATAATTATATATTTATAATATTTCTATTTCATTTATTTCATTTTCATTTCGATTCAAAAAAAAAGTAAGGAATTCTAAACTTGAAAAACACGGATTGGGTTGCGCCATACATATGAAAGAATATAGAATATGAAAGAATATAGAATAATGATGTATTTGGCGAATCAAATACCATGGTCTAATAAGGAACCTTTCGGATTAGTTGATAATTTTTTGAAAGATTTCTTCGAAAAGGTTTCATTAACTCCTAATTTATGCCGAGCAGACCTTGTTGTTGCGAAAATTTTCAATTCATGAGTTGTAGGGAGGGGCTTATGTCACCACAAACAGAGACTAAAGCAAGTGTTGGATTCAAAGCTGGTGTTAAAGAGTATAAATTGACTTATTATACTCCTGAATATGAAGTCAAAGATACTGATATCTTGGCAGCCTTCCGAGTAACTCCTCAACCCGGAGTTCCGCCCGAGGAAGCAGGGGCAGCAGTAGCTGCTGAATCTTCTACTGGTACATGGACAACCGTGTGGACCGATGGGCTTACCAGCCTTGATCGTTACAAAGGGCGATGCTACCACATTGAGCCCGTTGCTGGAGAAGAAAATCAATATATATGTTATGTAGCTTACACCTTAGACCTTTTTGAAGAAGGTTCTGTTACTAACATGTTTACTTCCATTGTGGGTAATGTATTTGGGTTCAAAGCCCTGCGCGCTCTACGTCTAGAGGATCTGCGAATCCCTCCTTCTTATACTAAAACTTTCCAAGGCCCGCCTCATGGCATCCAGGTTGAAAGAGATAAATTGAACAAGTACGGTCGCCCCCTATTAGGATGTACTATTAAACCTAAATTGGGGTTATCCGCTAAGAACTACGGTAGAGCAGTTTATGAATGTCTACGTGGTGGACTTGATTTTACCAAAGATGATGAGAATGTGAACTCCCAACCATTTATGCGTTGGAGAGACCGTTTCTTATTTTGTGCCGAAGCAATTTTTAAAGCACAGGCTGAAACAGGTGAAATCAAAGGGCATTACTTGAATGCTACTGCGGGTACATGTGAAGAAATGATTAAAAGGGCCATATTTGCCAGAGAATTGGGAGCTCCCATCGTAATGCATGACTACTTAACAGGTGGGTTCACTGCAAATACTAGCTTGGCTCATTATTGCCGAGATAATGGTCTACTTCTTCACATCCATCGCGCAATGCACGCAGTTATTGATAGACAGAAGAATCATGGTATGCACTTTCGTGTACTAGCTAAAGCTTTACGTCTGTCTGGTGGAGATCATATTCACGCTGGTACAGTAGTAGGTAAACTTGAAGGAGAAAGGGACATAACTTTGGGCTTTGTTGATTTACTACGTGATGATTTTATTGAAAAAGATCGAAGCCGTGGTATTTATTTCACTCAAGATTGGGTTTCTATACCAGGTGTTCTGCCCGTAGCTTCGGGGGGTATTCACGTTTGGCATATGCCTGCTTTGACCGAGATCTTTGGAGATGATTCCGTACTACAATTCGGTGGAGGAACTTTAGGACACCCTTGGGGAAATGCACCGGGTGCCGTAGCTAATCGAGTAGCTTTAGAAGCATGTGTAAAAGCTCGTAATGAGGGACGTGACCTTGCCCGCCAGGGTAATGAAATTATCCGCGAGGCTGGCAAATGGAGTATGGAACTAGCTGCTGCTTGTGAAGTATGGAAGGAGATCAAATTTGAATTCGAAGCAATGGATACTTTAGATAAATAAAATTTGAATTCGAAGCAATGGATACTTTGTAATCCAGTAATTACTGTTGGTTTGTTGAATTGCAATTAAACTCGGCCCAATCTTTTACTAAAAGGATTGAGCCGATCCTAAAGATTGGTGTATTCTTTTCTATCCTATTCGTTCCGTGTTGGAATAGAAACTTATTGTATTAGTAGACGAGATTTTATTGTATTAGTAGACGATATTTTACGAAAAAGGTTCTTGATAGGAGAAAAATTTCTTTTTTCAATTTTTTCAGTGCGAATTTTACACAACATAGGGAAATCGCTATTTCTAATTGAAAATTTATATTTATAATTGAAAAGAAAAAAGTAAAGTATCATATATCATATATAATGAACTGATACTCCAGGTTCTCACAAACGAGAATCCTTTACTTCAATATTCACTCATTATTAGTTTAATGATTGTATCCATTATGCGTATTCCGATAGGAAATAAATGATTTTTTTTTTTTCATCAAATGACTATTCATCTATTATACTTTACATCTAAATAGAGGCAAGAAAACTCTATGGAAAAATTATGGTTCAATTTTATCTTGTCTAAGGGGGAATTAGAATACAGATGTGGGCTAAGTAAATCAATGGATAGCCTTGGTCCTATTGAAAATACTAGTGTAAACGAAGACCCGGTTAGAAATGATATGGATAAAAACATTCATGGTTGTAGTGACAGCTCTAGTTATTACAGTAAGGTTGATCATTTAGTTGGCGTCAAAGACATTCGGAATTTCATTTCTGATGACACCCGAATTAGGGTTTTAATTAGGGATAGTAATCAGGATAATGATAGTAATCAGGATAATTATTCTCTATATTTTAATAGTGAAAATCAAATTTTTGAGATTGACAATGACGATCCCCACTATGATTTTAACTTGTATGATACTAACTATAGTTGGAATAATCACATTAAGAGTTGTATTAACTCTTATCTTCGTTCTCAAACCTGTATTGATAGTTCCATTTTAAGTGGTAGTGACAATTACAATGATAGTTATATTTATAATTGCATTTGTGGTTACATTTGTGTTGAAGGTGGAAATAGTAGTGAAGACAATGGTTTAACTCTAAAAGAAAGTTGCGCAAATGGTAATGATTTAACTCTAAAAGAAAGTTGCGCAAATGGTAATGATTTAACTCTAAAAGAAAGTTGCGCAAATGGTAATGATTTAACTCTAAAAGAAAGTTGCGCAAATGGTAATGATTTAACTCTAAAAGAAAGTTGCGCAAATGGTAATGATTTAACTCTAAAAGAAAGTTGCGCAAATGGTAATGATTTAACTCTAAAAGAAAGTTGCGCAAATGGTAATGATTTAGAAAGGCCTAAAGATTTCAAGCATTTGTGGGTTCTATGCGAAAATGAAGATTGTTATGGATTAAATTATAAGAAATTTCTTAAGCCAAAAATGAATATTTGTGAATACTGTGGATATCATTTGAAAATGAGTAGTTCAGATAGAATCGAACTTTCGATTGATCCAGGTACTTGGGATCCTATGGATGAAGACATGATCTCTCTGGATCCCATTGAATTTCAGTATGACGAAGATGGTATTGATTATGATCCATTTCAGTCTGACGAAGATGGTATTGATTATGATCCATTTCAGTCTGACGAAGATGGTTCTGACGAAGCTGACGAAGATGGTTCTGACGAAGCTGACGAAGATGGTTCTGACGAAGCTGACGAAGATGGTTCTGACGAAGCTGACGAAGATGGTTCTGACGAAGCTGACGAAGATGGTTCTGACGAAGCTGACGAAGATGGTTCTGACGAAGATGGTATTGATTATGATCCATTTCAGTCTGACCAAGAAGAGCCTTATATGGATGGTATTGATTCTGATCCATTTCAGTATGACGAAGATAAAGTTCAGTATGACGAAGATAAAGTTCAGTATGACAAAGATAAAGTTCAGTTTGACAAAGATAAAGTTCAGTATGACAAAGATAAAGTTCAGTTTAACAAAGATAAAGATGGTATTAATTATGATCCATTTCAGTTTAACAAAGATAAAGATGGTCTTGATTCTGATCCATTTCAGTATGACGAAGATAAAGTTCAGTATGACAAAGATAAAGTTCAGTTTGACAAAGATAAAGTTCAGTTTGACAAAGATAAAGTTCAGTTTGACAAAGATAAAGATAAAGATGGTATTGATTATGATCCATTTCAGTTTGACAAAGATAAAGATGGTATTGATTCTGATCCATTTCAGTATGACGAAGATGGTATTGATTCTTATCCGTTTGAGTATGACGAAGATGGTATTGATTCTGATCCGTTTGAGTATGACGAAGAGCCCTATAAAGATCGTCTTGATTCTTATCAAAGAGAGACAGGATTAACTGAGGCTATTCAAACAGGTACGGGTCAACTAAACGGTATTCCTATAGCAATCGGGGTTATGGATTTTCAGTTTATGGGGGGTAGTATGGGATCCGCAGTAGGCGAGAAAATCACCCGTTTGATCGAATATGCTACCAATAATTTTTTGCCTCTTATTCTAGTGTGTGCTTCCGGAGGAGCACGCATGCAAGAAGGAAGTTTGAGCTTGATGCAAATGGCTAAAATATCTTCTGCTTTATATGATTATCAATCAAATAAAAAGTTATTTTATGTATCAATTCTTACATCTCCTACTACTGGTGGAGTGACCGCGAGTTTTGGTATGTTGGGGGATATCATTATTGCTGAACCCAATGCCTATATTGCATTTGCGGGTAAAAGAGTAATTGAGCAAACATTGAATATAACAGTACCTGAAGGTTCACAGGAGGCTGAATATTTATTCCATAAGGGTTTATTCGATCCAATCGTACCACGTAATCCTTTAAAGGGTGTTCTGAGTGAGTTATTTCAGTTCCACGGTTTTTTTCCTTTGAATCAAAATTCAATCAAGTAGAGTCTTAAGTTAAATTATTTTCTTTGTAGTGAAAAGGCAGTTAGTTAGTTTATCAGAATCAAAGTCAAAGCCCGCATAATGGGCTTTGACTTTGTGACATAAAATGGAATTGTCGAAAAACGAATTTTATCTTGCTCTATTGCGTATGTTTATATAATTCAAATATAGAAAAAATATAAATATAGAGTTTTGCATCTTTCTATATCTCCCGAGAATTCTATTTTTACTAAAAATCCCTGTTCTTGGATCGGATTCTAACGAATCGAATCTTTCGACAATTTGTAATAAACTCTTTCTCAATTTGTAATAAACTCTTTCTTTATTAAATTCAAATTAGAAATTAAAATTAGAAGACAAGAACAATAGAATAATAATAATAAGAAAAGTAGGAATAAAGTAAGATAATAAAGAAAGTGGATTATCTTATCATACACCTATTTTATTTCATTTAGAAAGATGGGCAAGTCCCTTTATTTAATTCTACATTCCTTGCACTTATTAGATAAGATATATATATTAGATATATATACTCGCTTAGATATACTTAGTATTTAGATATACTTAGTATTTAGATATACTTAGTATAATATTTAGATATACTTAGTATTTAGATATACTTAGTATAATATTTAGATATACTTAGTATTTCGATATACTTAGTATAATATTTAGATATACTTAGTATAATATACGAATTATAATATAATTATTATAAGATATATTTATAACTAACTTTATAACTAACAATATAACAATAACAGGTACGAATATTAAATTGAGGTACCCATTTTATGACAATTCCCTCTATTTTTGTGCCTTTAGTAGGCCTAGTATTTCCGGCAATTGCAATGGCTTCTTTATCTTTGTATGTTCAAAAAACTAAGATTTTTTAGATTCGATGGGGCCAAGGCCAAGACCAAATCTTATCTATTTTTTTTTTCACGACTTAGATGCCACGGATATCTATTTAGTAGAATATTGTATAACATCCATCCGGCTTCCCCGAACATAAATGAAAAAGCTCCTCTTATGCATACGTAAACATGATATAGGGGTAAATGAATTATAGCAAGTGGATCGGTACCGGACGAATGTATGAAATTAAAGTCTATATATCTAGTAGATCTGTATAGGGGATCATATAAAGGGGATGATTTTAGATCTAAGCAATTTGATGAATTACTTCTAAAAGTTCATATCAAAATAGCACTAGTTGATGAGAGTTACTTCGGAAACAAAAAAAGTAAAGTCAAATTTTTTTGCTTATTTTCTCAATTCCAATAAAATGCAACTGGATCTAGTATGTATGAGTTGGCGATCAGAATCTATATGGATAGAATTTATAGTGGGGTCTCGAAAAACAAGCAATTTCTGCTGGGCCTTTATTCTTTTTTTTGGTTCATTAGGGTTTTTATTAGTTGGAACTTCTAGTTATCTTGGTAGGAATTTGATATCTTTATTTCCGTCTCAGCAAATAGTTTTTTTTCCACAAGGAATCGTGATGTCTTTCTATGGGATCGCGGGTCTCTTTATTAGTTCCTATTTGTGGTGCACGATTTTTTGGAATGTAGGTAGTGGTTATGATCGATTCGATAGAAAAGAGGGAATAGTATGTATTTTTCGTTGGGGTTTTCCTGGAAAAAATCGTCGCATCTTTCTACGATTCCTTATGAAAGATATTCAGTCCATCAGAATAGAAGTTAAAGAGGGTATTTATGCTCGGCGTGTCCTTTATATGGAAATCAGAGGCCAGGGGGCCGTTCCCTTGACTCGTACTGATGAGAATTTGACTCCACGAGAAATTGAGCAAAAAGCTGCTGAATTGGCCTATTTTTTGCGTGTACCGATTGAAGTCTTTTGAAATGAATTGCAGAATAAATGCTTTCTCGGCAGGAGGAAAAAACTCAAGACAAGAAGCCTCTTTTTTCTATAGCAGAACTAAACTGAAGTTTCTTAAGAATGCCCACTCGAACCAAAGAAGACGTATACGGAAGAGTCATAACATAAAACAAAACTGTTTTTTTTTTTTTGTCCACAAAAATTGTTTTTTATGCGTCTGTAAATGTAAAACCACTCAACTTAATTCAGTAACAAAACAAGCAAGAAATCGAAATAATGGATTCATCTCATATATCAAAGTATTTCGAAATATTTAACTTTTTATTTTCAATATTTGGAGTTGATACGTTAGATACAGATAGATTATATCTTGTAAATTTTCTCTACTTTCCTTTTGTCAATCAGCCCCTCCCCTTTTATCCTTTCTTTTGTGCTCCTTAAGAACTAAACAAGTAGATTTCTTTCTTATAACATAATGATAAATGTAATGATAACTTTTCTGTCTTTTTTTGTCACTCATTTTTGATCATCATAATATTTTTCATAATTTTTTTTTTTTCAATTATTCCCGGACTCTAGACTATATACAGTCTAGATAACCCGCGAAAATTTTTCGACATATTTGATTGATATCTTGATATAGACAGGGAGCTCCTTCGTCTCAAAATCTGAATAGAATAATCTTTATTATTTGAAGCGGTTCTTTCGGGCAGTTATCGAAAGAGGGCAATTGCTTCGAATTTGATCAATTGAGATATCTGGAAACAATAATATATATATATATTTCATTCGAACATTCGAATTCAAAGTGGATTCTTATTTTCTATTTCTGTACTCTTTTTAGATTCAAGGACTAAGCACTGAATCAAAAAAAAAAAAAACAGAGAATAGATTCATGGGCCCCTACCTTATAATTTATCTTATAATTTATAATATAATGAAAGTCATGCTTGATAGAAAGATTAGATCACATAAAGTCAACGAATGAGGTGGGTTCATTAACAATTCACAGATGAAAAAATGGCAAAAAAGAAAGCATTCACTCCCCTTCTATATTTTGCATCTATAGTATTTTTGCCCTGGTGGATCTCTCTCTCATTTAATAAAAGTCTGAAATCTTGGATTACTAATTGGTGGAATACTAGGCAATCCGAAACTTTTTTGAATGATATTCAAGAAAAAAGTATTCTAGAACAATTCATAGAAGTAGAGGAACTCCTCCTGTTGGACGAAATGATAAAAGAATACCCGGAAACACATCTACAAAAACTTCGTATAGGAATCCACAAAGAAACGATCCAATTGATCAAGATGCACAATGAGGATCGTATCCATACGATTTTGCACTTCTCGACAAATCTAATCTGTTTCGTTATTCTAAGTGGTTATTCTATTTTGGGTAATGAAGAACTTGTTATTCTTAACTCTTGGGTTCAAGAATTCCTATATAATTTAAGCGACACAATAAAAGCTTTTTCTATTCTTTTATTAACTGAGTTCTGTGTCGGATTCCATTCGCACCACGGTTGGGAACTAATGATTGGCTATATCTACAAAGATTTTGGATTTGCTCATAATGATCAAATTATATCTGTTCTTGCTTGTACCCTTCCAGTCATTCTAGATACAATTTTTAAATATTCGATCTTTCGTTATTTAAATCATGTATCGCCGTCACTTGTAGTTATTTATCATTCACTGACTGACTGAAAAATGATTCACGGATTCAATTAGAATCTTTCTTACTTTGTATATAAGCAAAGAATGCAAAGTCGTACTTACTTTACTCTTTCTACCCATCAGGGGAATACAATTCCTCCTCTATTTCAGTAAATTTTTTTTTTTTTCAGTAAAAGTAAATAGCAGAATCGTGGATAGGGAACTATACTAGTGACCTACCTAATTTTATTGTAGAAATTTTCGGGATCAATGATTGTACCATGCAAACTAGAAATACTTTTTCTTGGATAAAGGAGGAGATTACTCGATCCATTTCCGTATCGCTCATGATCTATATAATAACCGGGGCATCCATTTCAAATGCATATCCCATTTTTGCGCAGCAGGGGTATGAAAATCCACGAGAAGCAACTGGGCGTATTGTATGTGCCAATTGCCATTTAGCTAATAAACCCGTGGATATTGAGGTTCCACAAGCGGTACTTCCTGATACTGTATTTGAAGCGGTTGTTAGAATTCCTTATGATATGCAACTGAAACAAGTTCTTGCTAATGGTAAGAAAGGGGCTTTGAATGTGGGTGCTGTTCTTATTTTACCGGAGGGGTTTGAGTTAGCCCCACCTGATCGTATTTCGCCCGAGATGAAAGAAAAGATAGGCAATCTGTCTTTTCAGAACTACCGCCCCACTCAGAAAAATATTCTTGTGATAGGTCCTGTTCCTGGTCAAAAATATAGTGAAATCACCTTTCCTATTCTTTCCCCAGACCCTGCTAGTAATAAGGATGTTCATTTCTTAAAATATCCCATATACGTAGGCGGAAATAGGGGAAGGGGTCAGATTTATCCCGACGGGAACAAAAGTAACAATACAATTTATAATGCTACGGCAACAGGTATAGTAAGCAAAATCATACGAAAAGAAAAAGGGGGGTACGAAATAACCATAACGGATGCATTGGATGGACATCAAGTGGTTGATATTATCCCCCCAGGACCAGAACTTCTTGTTTCAGAGGGTGAATCTATCAAACTTGATCAACCATTAACAAGTAATCCTAATGTGGGTGGATTTGGTCAGGGGGATGCAGAAATAGTACTTCAAGATCCACTACGTGTCCAAGGCCTTTTGTTCTTCTTGGCATCTATTGTTTTTGCACAAATCTTTTTGGTTCTTAAAAAGAAACAATTTGAAAAGGTTCAAGTGTCCGAAATGAATTTCTAGATCCGTGGATTTATCAACATCAAATTTGTAAAAAAGAACAAATTCTTCCTGGCAATTAGGTTAGGTATGATGAAAAAAGTATGAAAAGTCTTTTGCTTGTTTATATTCTTTCTCTAGGAATTACTTTTACCGCATTCAAAATCTGTATATTGTGAAGAAGACTATTTGTCTTTACCCCTTCTTTTCTTTTTTCAATCTAAATGGGAGGGGTGTAATTATATCCCTATTGTCAGATTGAAATGTCACAGAATGGGTTTTGTTTTCTAAATTCAATTTGATTAGATACTAAACATAAGATAAGTAAGCGGAGAATAGAAAGGAAGGATAAATGAGGGGAACAAATAATTACAGGGAGTATTCTTCGTCTTCCTAGCCTTCGGCACAAGAAAAGGATGTGTAAAATTCCTTTTCTTGTGTCGAAATAATAACAATTCCGGATCCCATTCGTCAAAGATTTCTATTCTTAGTTTATATTTTTCCAGATTTTTCAGAACCCTTTATTTTTTTAGATTTACTTATAATAGATAATAGATTATAATAGATAATAGAATAAGTAATAAAGTAATCGAATAAGTAATAAGGATAATATAATAAGTATAAAATAAGTATAAATAAGTATAAAATAAGTATAAGTATAAATAAGTATAATATAATATAATAAGTAATGGACAACCAAAAAAAAGAGAAGGAATCCTTTTTTTTATAAATATAAAATAGAAGCAAGGCGATGAACTTATAAAAAAATTTCAAACTTTGATGAAATACTAAAATAAATAGAGTAAGGTTAGACTAGTCTAGAAAGGGTTTGCTTGATATCTGGTCGACAGAAAAAAAAAAGAAATATTAAAATTAAATATTAAAATATTAAAATTAAATATTAAAAAAAATTAAATATTAAAATTAAATATATATTGTGATTGTGTCATCCAGGAAAAGGAAATTGAGTGATTCCTTTTTTTCTTCTAACCTTGAAAGTATCGATAGATACTATCGAAGAACAGATGCTATGAATCAATTAATCGAGTTCATTTTTCAAAAACATCATCGGAAAAAGTGATCTATTTGTTGTCATTTATATTTATACGAACAAAATATTATGATCATTAAGAATTCAACGGGACCCCTCCTCGCGAATCAGACAAAGAAAGAGGAGGCGGGCCCCGTTGAGTTCTTACACTTTCATGCCTATAACTTAGTTCATCCCATTATTACATATTACAGGGACGAACCCAATCCAGAATATGAACCATAAAAGAAAATACCTATTAAACCGATCACAGGAATACCAGTTACCGTACCTATTATCCAAAGAGGAATCCTTCCAGTAGTATCGGCCATTTATCCCGCTTCCCTCCACATTTCATCAAGTGGTCATGCTAAAGACATAAACAGTCATAGATAATTATGAGATGCAATCCTTCCGAATGGGATAAGAGAATTCCTACTATTATTTAGTATTCTACTACTCTTTTTTTCTTAATTGAAGAAATAATTGGAAAATAAAACAGCAAGTACAAAAATGAGTAATAACCCCCAGTAGAGACTGGTACGATTCAATTCAACATTTTGTTCGTTCGGGTTTGATTGTGTCATAGCTCTATAATTAATTCGGATTAGGTTTATCGTTGGATGAACTGCATTGCTGATATTGACCCCAAAAAAGAAACGGTAGGTACAGCTAGTCCGTGAACAGCCAACCATCGCACTGTAAAAATTGGATAGGTTCGATCTATGGTCATTGGGTCCTCCTAAAAAGATCTACTAAATTCATCGAGTTGTTCCAAAGAATCAAAACGGCCGGTTATTAATGGAATTCCTTGTCGGCTCTCTGTAAAATACTCGTTTGGACGAGGGCTTCCAAACACATCATAAGCTAAACCTGTGCTGACGAATAACCAACCCGCAATGAATAGGGAAGGTATAGTAATACTATGAATGATCCAGTATCGAATACTGGTAATAATATCAGCAAAAGAACGTTCTCCTGTGCTTCCAGACATGCTGAGCTCCGCATATTCTTGTAGGGGATCGATTCCGTAAAAGATGAGATCAGTAAACGGAAATTCACTGAAATTCAATCTTTGTGAGATCGTCAATATTGTACCAAAGGTATTTTTAGAGTATACCGAATCAGTATAGCTATCCTTCTTCTGACACAGCAACGCAATTTCAAACAGTATATCGACATGAAGTGCTAGATAATTTCTTTCTTCTTCTTGCTTGTCGATGTATAACCACGTATCATGCGATAGAAAATTCCTCAAATTCCTGGAATATAATATAGGGGATTCTATTATTGGTTTGGGGCTAGAAACGGAAGATCAGGTAACCCGTGAATCCAACAAGTTTATAATAATTCATGAAGGAAATTATCATATTTCCGCAAGTCAATTAGATGCGAAATCTAAAAATTGACTTTTTTTCGTAATTGCATAAGAGGTTTTGTTTTTTGTTGTAAGCCCTCCTTTTTTTATTTTAAGGAATTGCTTAGTCGTCTAGTAACAAGTAAGAGTAGTCGATAGTATTAGATATAGATAAAAAAAAGAGCAAGGAATAAAAAAAAAATTCTACTAATCAATATTTGTGAGGCGGCCTTTCTTGTATTCTTGTATTAGATCCAAAGGTTTTTTCTTGACCTAACTACAAAGATGATGAATCTATTTCTTTTTCTTTTCTACTCTTGTCCTGCCGCTCTATTTTTGTGAATACCGTTTAGAATGATTGATGAATCAAAAAATTTCAATTGAACTTATTCTTTCAATTGGTATTTTTGCTTATCCCCGTCTCTTTTAAAAATTGAAACTTAGGTAAGTGCTTTATAAACATATGTATAAAAAGAACATATTTCATTTAGCTCCTTCATGCCTACTCTAACTAGTTATTTCGGTTTTTTACTAGCGGCTTTAACTATAACCTCAGCTCTATTTATTGGTCTGAGTAAGATACGACTTATTTGAAAATTAATTGAATGAACGAACAATTAATAAAAACAAAGTTTTCTGTCCTATTCCATATATTCTATAGTTCCTTACCGTGTTAATTATCAATTATTAGTTATTGATATTCATGGGCAATAGAGATTAATATTTAGGGATAGATATTACCTTTCTTTTTCTCCTTTCAAATAAATTGAAATGATTGAAGTTTTTCTATTT
>NW_028322774.1:0-12500 GCF_047325235.1 Durio zibethinus
AGGGCTATAGCTCAGTTAGGTAGAGCACCTCGTTTACACGCGCGCCAATGTTTTTCAGGGGAGTCTATCATGCAATCAAAAAAAATTGATCCTTTTGAGAAATCGATGTCTTACTCCATTACTTTGAAGGAACAAAACAAGAGAACAATAGCCTGACAAATGGTTTGGTTCGATTCGGGTGCCGTTTAGGCAGGAGCAGGATCCGAATCGAACCTATCATTGATTTGAGATATTGATAGGGCGAATACCCAGTCTATTCAATGCTAGGCATAATGAGTATAAGGACCTCAAAAATTCTCTTTTCGTCCTATGAATCTTAAGGTGTATGAAGTTTCATCTTTGATTTTTTAATCAGGATGATAGAGACTTCATTTAACTTAGGTTGATCTAGGCCAGAAGCAGACCTACGTCAAGATAAACTTTCCCTTCTTTGAAACACTTTGGTAGTGCTCCTGTATCAGTAATGAATCAGAGCACATGGAACCATCTTCCTTTTTTTTCTAAGAGAAAAAATATATATATGGTAGACTAACTGATATTTCTATCAGTTAATGAAAGAGCCCAATGCAAAAAAATGCATGTTGGGTCTTTGAAATAGGTCGAATCATTTTGATAATAATCAGTTCGATCTGTTTTACCGAGAAGGTCTACGGTTCGAGTCCGTATAGCCCTATATTTTATATTTTTATTTTATATTTTATTAATTTTTATATTTTATTAATTTTTATATTTTATTAATTTTTATATTTTATTAATTTAAAATATTTATTAAATTAATAAAAAAATATTTATTAAATTAATAAAAATGAAATGAAAATAATATTCTTAAAACTAAAGCAAACTAAAACAATAAAGAATATCCAAATACAAATAAAAAAAGTTGTATAGTTTTTTTCCTAATTATTGTATTCTTTGTTGATTGGAACTGGTCGCTTCCAGTTGCTTGGTTAAAATCATTCCCATAAGCTCGCTCACAGGGAGATCGCTCAGAAACTGAAAACAAAAGCGCATTTCAACAGAATCTCATAAATATATATAATATATATTAAATATATATATATAGATAATATATATATAGATAATATCTATAAAAAGATATAATATCTATAAAATATAGATAGAAAATAAAAAATGTATTCTATATATAACTATATATAAATTTATTCTATATTCTATATATAACTATATAATATACTATATAATATATATATAAATTTATTCTATATTCTATATATATTCTATATATATAATAGATAATAAGATAATAGAAAAGAGAAAAGGTTTTTTTTTTTTTTTTTTATTTCTAATACATATTAGATATTAGTTATATATTAGAATTCCTTTTATTTAGAAAAATACGAAATGAAGTGAAAACAAAAAAGTTTTACTTGTTTTGGATTTGTATAGTATTCTACTATACTATATAGTAATAGTATAAATATCTATGTAATAGTATAAATGTAATAGTATAAATATCTATTTATACTATTACTATACAAATTAGTACTATATCGAATACAAATTAGTACTATATCGAAATTAAATCGAAATAAGTGAAATGTAAATAGGATTAATTCCAATCAATAAATCTTAAAACGCAACAGCAAACAAACGAAACTAGACGATTCGATCAAACTGAATTGTTGGTTTGACTAAACAAACAGTTGTGGATGACTTGACAATGAATTCCAGGTCGAATCGACTAATCCGGTCTATTTTTCACATTCATAGGAGTTCGTCTATGTTTCTGCTTTACGAATATGATATTTTCTGGGCATTTCTAATAATATCAAGTGCTATTCCTATTTTGGCATTTCTAATTTCTGGAGTTTTAGCCCCGATTAGAAAGGGTCCAGAAAAACTTTCTAGTTATGAATCGGGTATAGAACCAATGGGCGATGCTTGGTTACAATTTCGAATCCGTTATTATATGTTTGCTCTAGTTTTTGTTGTTTTTGATGTTGAAACGGTTTTTCTTTATCCATGGGCAATGAGTTTCGATGTATTGGGGGTACCCGTATTCATAGAAGCTTTAATTTTCGTGCTTATCCTAATTGTTGGTTCAGTTTATGCATGGCGAAAAGGAGCATTGGAATGGTCTTAGTTCCTGAATATTCAGATAATAAAAAGAAAGAAAAAAGTAAAAATAATAATAACATTGAGTATGAATTCCATTGAATTTCCCTTACTTGATCGAACAACCCAAAACTCAGTTATTTCAACTACATTAAATGATCTTTCAAATTGGTCAAGACTCTCCAGTTTATGGCCGCTTCTTTATGGTACCAGTTGTTGCTTCATTGAATTTGCTTCATTAATAGGCTCACGATTCGACTTTGATCGTTATGGGCTGGTCCCAAGATCGAGTCCTAGACAAGCGGACCTAATTTTAACAGCTGGAACAGTAACAATGAAAATGGCTCCCTCTTTAGTGAGATTATATGAACAAATGCCCGAACCTAAATATGTTATTGCTATGGGCGCGTGTACAATTACAGGAGGGATGTTCAGTACTGATTCTTATAGTACTGTTCGGGGAGTCGATAAGCTAATTCCTGTGGATGTCTATTTGCCGGGCTGTCCCCCTAAACCCGAGGCAGTTATAGATGCTATAACAAAACTTCGTAAGAAAATATCTCGCGAAATCTATGAAGATCGAATTAGATCTCAACAGGGGGATCGGTGTTTTACTACCAATCACAAGTTTTGTCTTGTACGCAGTACTCATACTGGAAATTATAATCAAGGATTACTCTATCAACCACCATCTACTTCAGAGATTCCTCCTGAAACATTTTTCAACTACAAAAGTTCAATATCTTCCCACGAATTAGTGAATTAGGTAGGATTCAGAAACAGAATAACAAACAACGAATTAATCTTCATAAATTCGATTTCATCGTAAATGTGAAATACTTATCTTATACAAATTACAAATAAAAAAGAAAAGTGCGGGAGAGATAAAAAAGATGCAGGGCCGTTTGTCTGTTTGGCTAGTCAAACACGGGCTAGTTCATAGATCTTTGGGCTTCGATTACCAAGGAATAGAGACTTTACAAATAAAGCCCGAGGATTGGCATTCCATTGCTGTTATTTTATATGTATATGGTTACAATTATCTACGTTCCCAATGTGCTTATGATGTAGCACCAGGCGGACTGTTAGCCAGTGTGTATCATCTTACGAGAATAGAGTATGGTGTAGATCAACCGGAAGAAGTATGTATAAAAGTATTTGCTCCAAGGAGTAACCCTAGAATTCCGTCTGTTTTCTGGGTTTGGAAAAGTGCGGATTTTCAAGAACGAGAATCTTATGACATGTTGGGAATCTCTTATGAGAATCATCCACGACTGAAACGTATCTTAATGCCCGAAAGTTGGATAGGGTGGCCTTTACGTAAGGATTACATTGCCCCCAATTTTTATGAAATACAAGACGCTCATTGAATGATAAGAAACTAATTACAACTTCAAATATTCAAGGAATATTTGTACATTCTCTTCTAGCTCAAACGGAGGAATTGAGGTTTCATTCGTATTCTTATGGATAGGCTAATAAATAAAAAGAAATAAAAGACAATACATCATTGAAATTCTCGATTTTTGAAGATACCTTTTTATTTTATTTCGGACGAGCCGAGACAATAGGATGAACAACAAGGGTTCTATACCGTGAACTTTGTATCGCGCACATCACTTAGATGAACTCTAGAGAGTCACATAGAAAGGAATGAAGAAATGGAATATGAAAGAGAATACAAATAAATAAATGAAAGGGAATCGGATTCTATTTGTACTGTAGCTGAGATGAGTCTTGGTTATTTCTATCCTTGAACTCCTCTAGACCAGACTTTTGGTTGGGCCTTTCAACCAACTATTTTAATCTTTTTTTTTAATTAAATATGTATGAAGTATTAACATTCTTTTTGAATGTGAGGAGCCACAGCGTGAACAAATAAAAAAGAAGAGGAAAGATAATGAAATTTTTTTCTTTTACTACATTATTTATTTTTTTTACTACATTATAATTATAATAGACTCTTTGCTCATCTAAAAAATAGAAACAAAAAAAAAAAAAAAAATAAATAAAGAGAGGGTTTACTTCCAGATAGCTAGCTAGATAAGTATGTATTATGTCGATCTATATCAATTAATTTGTAGAGTAGATACTCATACAAATTAATCATACGCCGAGAACCAGATTTGAACTGGTGACACGAGGATTTTCAGTCCTCTGCTCTACCAACTGAGCTATCCCGACCATTACCGACGCATTATCCTCATAATACTAGATGACTTGGGTCTATGTCACTTAAAAATGAAAACAAAAAAAAAAACGAAAAAGTATTAAATTAAAAGGGGAATTTCTTGGATCTTTAAAAGGAAGACTTTGTAAATTTCAGTATGAGTAATGATATGGATTATGAATCATTCAAATAGGTATTCCTTGCTCAAGGGTGTTGATTTGTACGTATATCATATATATATCACAATATATCATATCACAAGACTTGTGATAAGAGAACAAAATTCTGCTAGGATACGCTTGTAAAATGGAAAAGAATAGGATGAATGAGAAACATAAGGAACTTTGAACCACTAACAAAAAGGGTAGGATAAAATAAATAGATAGCAAACGGGCTTTTTGGGGTTGGGGATAGAGGGACTTGAACCCTCACGATTTTTAAAGTCGACGGATTTTCCTCTTACTATAAATTTCATTGTTGTCGGTATTGATATTGACATGTAGAACGGGACTCTATCTTTATTCTCGTCCGATTAATCAGTTTTTCAAAAGATTTATCAGACTATGGAGTGAATGATTTGATTAATGAATATTCTATTCGATTCTTTCTTCAACTTGGAATCGATTCACAACAATTCTTTTTATTTTTCATATAAATTGATTTTGCATATAAATAAAAAAAATACGGGTTCGAGTCGTCTTTTTTGGTTTTTCATTAGTATACCTATTTATTTTATATTTTATATAGGTATATCTTGCATCCTTTCTGGAGTTTCGATATAAGGATTCCTTTACCAACAGTCAACCCCATTTGTTAGAATAGCTTCCATTGAGTCTCTGCACCTATCCCTTTTTTATTATTCTCGCTTGTTGAACCTTTGTTTATTTTCGTAAAATAATAGGATTTGGCTCAGGATTGCCCATTTTTCATTCCGGGGTTTCTCTGAATTTGAAAGTTATCACTTAGTAGGTTTCCATACCAAGGCTCAATCCAATCCAATTAAGTCCGTAGCGTCTACCAATTTCGCCATATCCCCTTTGTGTCTTGAGATTAGGATCTCATTAGGATGCACTTCCTTCCCCCTTTCTCCTTCCCTTCCTTTCCCCTTTCTTTCATTTATTTATTTTCTTTCTTTTTATGCGAAAACCGTTGAATTTAGTATTGAATTTAGTAGATATAGATACTGATTCTTATATCGAAGGGTCTTTACCTATTTTATTTCTTGTTTGTTTATCTTCTTTCGTCTCTATCGGAGACCCGTATTTATTTGGTCCAATCAGAAAATATTTTATCATTTCTGTATTCGCAATTCAATATAGATGGATATTCCATAACATATATATGCCCCCCTTACTCTCAGTTTTCTCAGGCAATTTACTCGAACGGTCGATTTTTTTTTTTTTTTTCGTCTTAGCTTCCGCCTTTATGAATGAAAACAAAAGAAAGGAGTCTCTCATCTCTCATTATGATCTGGATTTCATTTCTATGGGTTGCATCTTTTCTTTTTTCTTTAATTTTATTTTTATTCTTATTCTTTTATTAGACTATCCTATATAACCATAATAAGATAACTAAAAAAATAAAAATAAAAATGAAAATTGAATTTATTCATTATTAAAATTTATTCATTTTAAAATTTATTCATTATTAATTATTTATTTTCTAGTATAATAGCATAATAGCTAGAACTAATTATTCCATTCATTTCTATTTCGACTTCGAAGATAATTCGAATTAGTTAGTCTAAAAAACAAAGTTTCATTCTAATTATTTAGACTTATAACGTATCATTTATATAATGATAATATATATATAAATTATATATAAATATAAATTATATATAAATGCATAAAAATATTTTCACTATAATTATCTAATTATTAGACTCTATTTATAATTCTAAACTAAATATAAATAAATTAAATATATATTAAATCTATATTAAATATAAATAAATATTAAATATAAATAAATTAAATCTATATTAAATCTATCTATCTATATTAAAATTAAATCTATCTATTAAATTAAATCTATATCTATATCTATATAAAAAAAAAAAATTATATATAATTTAAATGTAAAATATACTAAAAATATACTAAAAAATACTAAAAATATAAAATAAAAAATATAGTAATATTATACTTAGTATACTAATATTATACTAATATATATATAATACTAAATTATATATATAATACTAAATAGAATATAATACTAAATAGAATAGAATACTAAATAGAATAGACTAATAGAATAAAGATAACATATAATAAAATAAATATAAAATAAAAATATATAATATAGAGATAAATAATAAATAATTATAAAAATTATAAATATATTTATAATTTATTTTTATAATTTTTATAATTATAATAAAATTAGAATTAAATTATAATAATATTATTATAATTTAATATTATTAAATATAATGTTATTAAATATTAATATGATTAAATTAAAATATGATTAAATTAAAATATCATTTTTAATATGATTAAAATATAATCAAATAGAATGATTAAAATATAATCAAATAGAATTATATTATTCTATTCTTAATTATTATATTCTATCAATATTAGATTGAATATTAGATTGAATCTACCATTATTATATATTATTATATATTATTATATATCATTATATTAAATATGATTATATTAAATATGGCATAAATTATGTATGGCATAAATATGGCATTTAAAATTTAAAATTCTAGTTTTTCTAAATTCTAGTCTATAATTCATATTAATAATTCATAGTAATTATGAATAACTAATAGATAGTTAATAGATAAGATCGTAATAGTTTGCTGAATTCCTATGGATACAAAATTTCTATTATTTGAGCCCGCTTAGCTCAGAGGTTAGAGCATCGCATTTGTAATGCGATGGTCATCGGTTCGATTCCGATAGCCGGCTTTCTCTATTTGTTTGCTTTTTTACTTTTTTACATGATTGATAATGTTTTTTTGAAATCAAAGAACATTGAAAAAGCTTTTTCCCCTTTTCTTTCCAAAGGTCAACGATCCGTTTATTATGTCGTAGAAACTTTCAATTAGGAATAAAATTGGAGGAGTTAGATCTTTGCAGAATAAATCAAGAAAAAAAAAAAGGAAACTTTTTTTGGTTTAATTTTTAGATTTTAATTTTTATATTTTATATTTAATATATATTTTATATTTAATATATTTATATATTATATATATTTTATTTTAATTTCTATTTTTTGTATACATTATATACAATATACATTATATACAATACAAAAAAGTATGGATATTGATCCAATTCATCTCATTAATATTTGTAGTACAATCCTTCAGTCGATTTCGCTTCATTTAGTTCAGTTTTAATTTAGGTTTATGAAATTTCAATAAAATTCAAATTAATAAGGAGTCTTTATGTCGCGTTACCGAGGGCCTCGTTTCAAAAAAATACGCCGTCTGGGGGCTTTACCGGGACTAACTAGTAAAAGTCCTAGAGCCGGAAGCGATCTTAGAAACCGATCGCGCTCCGGTAAAAAATCTCAATATCGTATTCGTTTAGAAGAAAAACAAAAATTGCGTTTTCATTATGGCCTTACAGAACGACAATTACTTAAATACGTTCGTATTGCCAGAAAAGCAAAAGGGTCAACAGGTCAGGTTTTACTACAATTACTTGAAATGCGTTTGGATAACATCCTTTTTCGATTAGGTATGGCTTCAACTATTCCTCAAGCCCGCCAATTAGTTAACCATAGACATATTTTAGTTAATGGTCGTACAGTAGATATACCAAGTTATCGCTGCAAACCCCGAGATATTATTTCAGCGAGGGATGAACAAAAATCTAGAACTCTGATTCAAAATTATCTTGATTCATCCACCCATGAGGAATTACCAAAGCATTTGACCCTTCACACATTACAATATAAAGGATTAGTCAATCAAATAATAGATAGGAAATGGGTCGGTTTGAAAATAAATGAATTGCTTGTCGTAGAATATTATTCTCGTCAGACTTAAACCTAACTAAAATAACAAAACAAGGGTTCTGCTCCCTTTTCACCTGAGTTAAGGTTAAGTAAAGGAAGACAGGGTAAGGGATTTGATTCGGAAATTTTATTTTTCTCCTATTCATGTATGATAGATCCGTAGGTAGATTTTCATCCCCTGTACGCTATTTTACGTATTCCGTATTAAAAAGAAATTGGGAATAGAGAATCTATATCAAAGAAGGGTCTAACTCTTTAGTATCTGTTCTTATTTGATTTGATACATTGTAGTCAGTTACATTGGCGAATTAGGTGAAGGTGCGGAAAGAGAGGGATTCGAACCCTCGGTAAACAAAAGTCTACATAGCAGTTCCAATGCTACGCCTTGAACCACTCGGCCATCTCTCCTACATAATTATTATGGCCGATAACCCGAGCGAATAGCGAGTTATTCATATTAGATTGTTCGAGAGGTACGAACAATATCAATTCTAACTAGAAAACTAGCTATAAAAATAGAAAACTTTTCATCACTTTTTTCAGCACTTTTTCTTTAGCCTCCCGACTCGAAGAAATTTTTTTGTGAGGGGGCTGTTAAAAATAAATAATATAATACGATAAACATATACCATATATATCTATTCATGTTTGCGAAAAAGGCACTCCCATCTTTTTTCTGATATTTCTACCGGACTGGATTAAATCAATGAATTGAAACGAATCAAATCAATCGATTGGTTTTTTTTTTTTAGACTATGCTTAATGGATATTTTTAGTTCATAATTCTCTTTAGACTCTAATTCCCCATTTCTATAAGAATTCTAAAATTCTTTTCCAGTTTTAGATCTCTCAACAACAACCTCTTACTCTGTAAATCTATTACAAATTCATAAATCCTCTAAGGGATTTTTATATTTGATTATATGTTGTATACCTGCTATGCACAAAACACAAAAAAGGGCAGTTATTTTATTTTCATCATAGAACGATTATTCGATTATTTTTCCTCTTTTTATCATAATTTAATCAAAACTTCTCTAATTTTGCTAATCTATCCTAATCCGTAGGATAAATTTTTTGATTCTTCAACTTCGATGAAATCGTAATAATTCTTTTTTCTTTTTATATTTTATTCTTATACTAATAAATTCTTATACTAATAAATTTGGATGAAATAAAATAGGATTCAAATATTTCTTTTTTTTTTTTTTTCTTGATTCCTGCCAAAAAAATTGAAGTAAAGTAGAGGGCTATATCTTTTTTTTTTTTTTTTTTATGGAATGGGTCTGCTTTTATGTTATTTCGTACTGTACGCTTCCTTTGTTTGTGAGATCCTTTTTTTTTTCTCACGAAGGGGTAATGAAAAGAGTTATAGAATGGATTGCTACCTATGCCTAGATCGCGGATAAATGGAAATTTTATTGATAAGACCTTTTCAATCGTAGCCAATATCTTATTACGAATAATTCCGACAACTTCAGGAGAAAAAGAGGCATTTACTTATTACAGAGATGGTGCGATTTGATTATTATTATATAATTATAATTATTTTATATATTTTAATTATTTTATATATATTTTTTTTTTTATTTTTATTTTACCGCTCTTAGTCTTAGGAAAAAGACACATGATTCGGAATAGAAAAAAAAAAAAAAAGACTATTGAAAAAAAAAAAGAAATCTACGCTTGTTGAAGGTGAAGTTTATAAATAAAGCAATTCCTTCTGTCGTGTATCCCCGATTAATGCAACCTCAGATGCTTCAATTGTTGATTCGAGTATTGAGCGAAAGGTTACACCTATGGGTCTGTATTGTGGGTCAACCCTACTACACTAGTACCAATAGGCGGCATAGAGGAAGAAGCACTACATCTAGGAATCAACAACACGAAAACTTTGTTATTGTTATAAAGGATTCCCTTTCCTTATCGGGATCGGAACTAAGAGAAATGGTTGGGACAACAAACATCCATCTTGTTCGTACTTTGGATACCCATATAACCATCGAAGATTGTTGAAGTGACTAATTCCTGGAAATTAAGGAGCGTTGAGAACAAAGAAATTGTTGGAGTTTACTTTATTTATCTAGTACGAACACGCTTGATGGTAAGAAAAGATCTTTTGCAAGAGGGTTGGCTAGAGATTTCTTGTAAAAACATTAGCCCCGCTCAGTTCATAATGACAATATTTCGACCTTTTTTTTAATTCCATGGATTATTCTCATTATGCACATAAAGGAGGAGCCGTATGAGGTGAAAATCTCACGTACGGTTTTGGAACGGAGAATTCGTTGAATCGAATGACGACCGTAACGGATGTCGGCTCAATCCGAAGGAAATTATGCGGAAGCCTTACAGAATTATTATGAAGCTATGCGACTAGAAATTGATCCCTATGATCGAAGTTATATACTCTATAACATAGGCCTTATCCACACAAGTAACGGAGAACATACAAAAGCTTTAGAATATTATTTTCGAGCACTAGAACGAAACCCGTTCTTACCACAAGCTTTTAATAATATGGCTGTGATCTGTCATTACGTGCGACTATCTCCACTATAGAAATAAAAAAAAAAAGGAAAGAAAGAGCAAATACGCTAGTAAATAAATACGCTAGTAAATAAAATAGGCTTTCTACATATTGCATCGTCCAAAAAACGATTTTTATCAGCTGTAACAAAAAAAGAAAAAAAAAAAAGAAACTTCATAGAAGTCAAAATATGAAGAAATATATATGCCTAGATACTTTATTCTATGGATAAAGGATCTAATTGATAGAGGAAGCACCGTAAAGATCAATTAGCGAGGTTTTGGGCCGATACAATAAAAATAAATAAGAACTGCTTATTTATGTCATGATATGAGATAAAAATTAGGAATCAACTTATGTAATAGAGCCGATCCCCTAAGTTATTGAGCAGCGGTGTAGCATCAGATCCCAAAGACAGTAAGTCTTTTTTATGAGGAAGAAGTCTTTTTCAAGGATTCTATATAAATTTATATATGATATGAAACCGAGATAGTTACCTTTCAGAAAAATCTAACGGACGATAATCCCGAAACGCCTATGCTTTATTTTTCTGAAGGTGGGAGAAAAGATAAAACTCATTATTAATTTAATCCAAATTAAAGTTTGAAACTCATGTAATTAACCTCTTTTGGTTAACCCGAGACAAATCGATAGGATCTATGAGAAATCTCATTCAATTGGATATATGGTAGGGTAAAAAAATGGGACACCAAAAGAATTGACTGCCGAGCCGTATGAGGTAGGAAACTCTCAAGTACGGTTCTAAGGGAAGGAATTGACCCGCCTATTCCGACCGGGGAGAACAGGCCATTCGACAGGGGGATTCTGAAATAGCGGAGGCTTGGTTCGATCAAGCCGCTGAGTATTGGAAACAGGCTATAGCGCTTACTCCTGGTAATTATATTGAAGCGCAGAATTGGTTAAAGATCACGAGGCGTTTCGAATAAGAACAAGAGCTCTCTGTTTATTTATTATTTTCGGATTAGAAATTCTAATTAGAAATTAGAAAATTCTATTACTATTAAATTCTATTCTTATTCTATTAAATCCATTTAATTAAATTACCTTACCATTAAAATTATTAAATTAGATTTTTTATTCATATTCAATTTGAATCTTTAAATATTAAAAAATATTAATTTAATTGGAATTGTTAATTGTGTAATTGTTTGTTTTTGTTGGACCCATCGGTCAGATCATTTCTCTCTCTCTGGGAAAAACCAATCAAAGAATTTCATTATATCCTTTCTAAAATCGTTCTATTTCGTCTGATATTTCGTAAGGATAAGTAATACACGGATATAGCAAAATAAAAAATATTTTCTTTTCTGCTTCTATTAAAACGAATAAAAACCCCTCGAATGACTCAATATCAATACTGGAGTATCCCTTAGTAATGAATGCTCACGCGAGTTGGGATAGAGTAATATTCCTTGTTCTATCTATGTAAGACAAAAAAAACTCCATCTAGGAACTTCTAATTAAGATAGGAATACAATACACAGGTTGCACAAAAAAATTGTTTTTGCACCAATGTAAGTAAAGTCCGGAAAAGGTTTTATAAGATTAAAAAAGGTCCGTTGAGCGCCTCATGGATATGTCATAATAGATCCGAACACTTGCCCCGGATCGACTTCCAGATCATAATTGCTCTAGTGAATAACTAAAGAAAAAATGGATAGATAAAAAATAGATAGATGAGAGATAGAAGAGAAAGAAACTAATTATAAGCGTCTC
>NW_028322774.1:25000-32500 GCF_047325235.1 Durio zibethinus
TTTGTTTTCCAGAAAAGCCAAACAAAAAAATTAGGGAAGAATAAAAAAAGTCCAATTTTCTGATATATCCATCCCTACCGCTATTTGTTTTTTATTTGTTCTATTTATTTGTTCCCATAAATTCTGACCTTGATAATGATCTAGATTCATATCAGGATCATTAAGTATAAAGTTTAATGAAAAGAAAGAGTAAAGTAAAGAAAAAAGACTCTTTTTTTTTTTTCATTTTAAAATTGATTATCGATCGATTTGGCAATAACGAAAGGATTACTAGTAACTAGTAATCCGCGTTGCTCTCACTAAAGCGCATACCCGTATGGATATCAATATATCACTCGCGCCTTTGTTTGTTACAACACGGCGATTCGAATCTAAAATTTAAATAGAAAATGGCTTGAATGAAATCATAAGAATATCTATGCTGTACACTTTTCTTTATTGCCCTGGGATTGTAGTTCAATTGGTCAGAGCACCGCCCTGTCAAGGCGGAAGCTGCGGGTTCGAGCCCCGTCAGTCCCGACGGATACAATAAAAAAAAAATACATCAATTGATCCCTCCATTTTCTGTGAAAGGGAATACAAATGAAAGAATTTCATTCCCAAGGATAGCCTTTTTTATTTATTTTTTCCTTTCCATTTTTTGTTGGGGTTTATTTGTAAACTATTTGTAAACGGTGAAAGTGGAAAAGCAGTCAGATGATACATCATCAGATGATTGTACAAGGAAGGCGGTAGATTATCGAAAAGAAAGAGTGGAAAAGAATATATAGAAATAAAGGAAAGGAATTCTTTTGATTGGGCCAGGAATCCAATTTTGTATTCGGTGTGGATAAAAGAGCTTCCTATGTTATACTATTCAATTCTCGACGGTGAATCGATTTGATAGCTTAGATATTGTTATTCATGATATTGATCCGATTCGATGTCATTGAAATGTAAGTCATCGCATTGAATTTACAAGCGACAAATTTATCATCTCTATGGGATTAAATCCCGAGTTATTGCGAAGTAAAAAAAACAATGAAATTATGGAAGTAAATATTCTCGCATTTATTGCTACAGCGCTGTTCATTCTAGTTCCTACCGCCTTTTTACTTATAATATACGTAAAAACTGTCAGTCAAAGTGATTAATTTGAATGAAACTTGACTTTTTATCAAGGATTTAAGAAAAAAAGGATTCCAATTTCACGTCTTAAATAAATTAAATAAAATGAATGGACTAGAATCAGCAGTATCCTATCAAACTCGATAGTATGGTAGAAAAAAAATATGAATCTTTCTACCATACTATCCATATCTATTATTGTAATGTATAAAGATACAAGCTTAATATAGATGAATCTACAATATGTATCTTCATACATGTCGATATCAATTAAATATATGTAATGAAATATATGTAATGTACATAGTATCTCAATTTTATTTCTTCGCTTGATCTATTTTATTTGTGTTGATTTCAATCAATCTGAAATAATTGAAAGGCAAGTCTTACGATTTTCTAATTCTTTCATTTCATGGAACCGATTTTTAATTTAACTTCTTTTCTTTGATCCATGATATGAAATGAGTCAATAAAGCATGGCATAAATAAAATTCCTAAAATAATAAATAAAACAGGGGGTAAGTGTGCAATATGTGACTACACTAAGGCAAGATCTTATTAAATAAAAGAACTACTTTTTTTCTCTTTGAACAGTAACAGTAAAGAGGGAAGGAAATAAAAACAAACAAATACAGAAAAAAAAAAGGGGGGGGGGTTCCTTGTCCCTCATTGTCCATATATAACTCTGGTAAGAGCTGGTTCATCAAAATAGAAAATTTAGGAAGAATTCTTTTTTTTTTTTAATAAATTGCCTATCATCCGTATCCCTTTTACTTTCGAAATACGAACATGGGAATTATTGAAATGTTTGTTTGATTTTGATTGAAAGGGTATTATTCATAGAATACATTACTCCACTAGAATCCAAGAATTTCGAAATGAAGACTAATAAAATAGTTAAAAAGGCTTTGCAAAACGATCTAGAAAACAATTGATACGGTTTGATTCCTCAACCCAATTAGAAGTACCCCTAGAGTCCACTTCTTCCCCATACTACGAGTGAAAGGGAAAATGTAAAGACTACCATTAAAGCAGCCCAAGCAAGACTTACTATATCCATGTGTATTATGTCCCCTAATTTCTATGAATATGAAACAAATAGGAAGGAATTTTTCCATTATTGTTCACTAATAATAGTGGAATTACCGGTGCAGAGTCAAAAGGAAAAGGGAATTCTGACACACCACCGTTGATGAAACACTTCAATAAATCCGCTTATAACAAGTTCTTATATGATTTCTAGTAAAATCGAGAACCATTAAGCACAAGCAAAATACGCAGTAACACTTTTGGAAGTATCAAAAGAATGTTACTCACATGTAGCAATAATAAGACTTCTTCTTTCTTTTGGTGTCCCTTATTAAGTAAAAGCCAATTATCCATCCAATCTAATATTGATTGGATGCCTGAACACTCAGAGACTTTCATCAGTCTGTATACAAAGTATCTTCCAACCCTTCTACAACCATTCATTAGTTAATTAAACACTCCCGTTATCCAATCTAATTCAAGACTCCGATAGTAGCCCCTCTATTAGTAGGGGAGGGGCTACCATATCAAGATTTACTCATTCCCTTCCACTACTCTAGTTTTTCCTTGAATCCTAGACGTAAGGATTTACAACACTTTAGAAAACAAAACCTCCGGAAGTTTATAATCAAGTTTATAATCAAGAAAGTATCAAGAGTCCTTTTCTTACACTTGTTTTTGCCGGAGAAAATTGGTCGAGTTATATCAGCAAAACAGAATATAGGATTTCGCGTTTTTTGTTGATCAGGCGACACCCGGATTTGAACTGGGGAATAAGGGATTTGCAGTCCCCCGCCTTACCGCTCGGCCATGTCGCCAAAAGGCTACAAACAAAAAAATGAGAGTATCCCCTTTTTATTTTTAGATTGGATCCATACCTTCAATTGGTTATAGTATCTCAAGACACACAATATCTAAAAACAAAAACTTTCCCTTTCTTTTTTCTTTTCTATTGAAAAAGAAAATGTGGATTCTCAGTTACAAAAGTAAAAATGCAGGACAAAAAAATTGGAACCATTAACTATTAACTATTGACGGCAAATTTATGGACGATTCTTCTTCACTTGTCTTTCTCTAATGGTATAAGAAAATAAAAATGGATACATAACTAATTAGTATTGATTTTTTTTTTCAATTTTTCAATTCAATAAAAAAACTTTCTTAATTTCAATTATAAATTATATAATTATAAATTATATTATAATAATATAACAGCAATTATGAGTCTATGTAAACCCCCGAACATAAGTTGTTACACAGCTCTAGTTATCTAATGAGGTATTTTATCTATCTAGATATGATGTCCATAGGGAATCAGCAAGAAATTATCGTGTTTCAATTTTTCATTGAATAGATTAAAATTAAAGAAAAAATAGAATTTTTGATAGAGCACGCCATGTGTTGTCTCCACTAGAGAGCTATAATGGAATAAAAAGAAAAGAGGAAAGACATATATAAATAGAAATGCTATATCTGCATATGTTTAATAAATACAAGCCCTCTTTTCGTACGCACTTCAATCATATTCTAAATATTCTACTAAAAAATAAAAAACTAAAAAATGGGTAAAAACATCTCTCTTCTCTGCGAATCATTTTTTGAACAGAACAATGGAATCTATGAAAAAATTAAGTGCTAGAAAAATCAACTCTCTCCCGATATATATTTTATGATTATTTTGTCTTTATCTCAACGAACAGATCAAATCAGGAATTCATTTCATTTTTCTGGTATTCAATCGGATTGGAATATGGAATATCATAATAATGGTAGAAATTGAATTATTATTTTTTTTTTTGATATTCTATACAAAACTCCATAAGGCTAAATGGCATTTATCAATTCTTTTATGTAGCTGTTTGTTATAAATATAAATTAAAATTTGAGTATAATTTTTCTTCTTCCGTTCATACGCATTTCATACATTCCATATATATTATATGGTATATGGAGTTAGATAAAATTTCATGTGATTCAGTAAACAGAATAGAAATTCAATTCCATCATTATTAGATCGATTCATATGATTCGATGAAGAATGAGAAAAGAATGGGATTTTTTTGATAAATGGGAAATTCAAAATGCTCGGGAATGAAAATGGGGAAATGTATACAATACCTGGGTTGAATCAGATACAATTTGAAGGATTTTGTGGGTTCATGGATCGGGGCTTAACAGAAGAACTTGATAAGTTTCCAAAAATTGAAGATACAGATCAAGAAATTGAATTTCAATTATTTGTGGAAACATATCAATTGGTGGAACCGTTGATAAAAGAAAGGGATGCTGTATATGAATCACTCACATATTCTTCTAAATTATATGTATCCGCAGGATTAATTTTGAAAACCAGTAAGGATATGCAAGAACAAACAATTTTTATTGGAAACATTCCTTTAATGAACTCCCTCGGAACTTCTATAGTAAATGGAATATACAGAATTGTGATCAATCAAATATTGCAAAGCCCCGGTATCTATTATCGATCAGAATTGGATCCTAACGGAATTTCGGTCTATACTGGTACCATAATATCAGATTGGGGGGGGAGGTTCGAATTAGAGATTGATAGAAAAGCAAGGATATGGGCTCGTGTAAGTAGGAAACAGAAAATATCTATTCTAGTTCTATCATCAGCTATGGGTTCGAATCTAAGAGAAATTCTAGAGAATGTTTGCTACCCTGAAATTTTCTTGTCTTTCCTGACCGATAAGGAAAAAAAAAAAATTGGGTCAAAAGAAAATGCCATTTTGGAGTTTTATCAACAATTTTCTTGTGTAGGCGGGGATCCGGTATTTTCTGAATCCTTGTGTAAGGAATTACAAAAGAAATTCTTTCAGCAAAGATGTGAATTAGGAAGGATTGGTCGACGAAATATGAACCAGAGACTGAATCTTAATATACCTCAGAACAATACATTTTTGTTACCGCGAGATATATTGGCAGCTGCGGATCATTTGATTGGAATGAAATTTGGAATGGGTACACTTGACGATATGAATCATTTGAAAAATAAGCGTATTCGTTCTGTAGCGGATCTCTTACAAGATCAATTCGGATTGGCTCTGGTTCGTTTAGAAAATGTAGTTAGAGGAACTATATGCGGAGCAATTAGGCATAAATTGATACCGACTCCTCAGAATTTGGTAACTTCGACTCCATTAACAACCACTTATGAATCCTTTTTCGGATTACACCCATTGTCTCAAGTTTTGGATCGAACAAATCCATTGACACAAATAGTTCATGGGAGAAAATTGAGTTATTTGGGCCCCGGAGGATTGACCGGGCGAACTGCTAATTTTCGGATACGAGATATCCATCCTAGTTACTATGGACGCATTTGCCCAATTGACACGTCTGAAGGAATCAATGTTGGACTTATTGGATCCTTAGCAATTCATGCCAGGATTGGTCGTTGGGGGTCTCTAGAAAGTCCATTTTATAAAATATTTGAGAGATCAAAAAAAGCACAGATGCTTTATTTATCCCCAAGTCGAGATGAATATTATATGGTAGCGGCAGGAAATTCTTTGGCCTTGAATCAGGGTATTCAGGAAGAACAGGTTGTTCCGGCTCGATACCGCCAAGAATTCCTGACTATTGCATGGGAACAAGTTCATCTTCGAAGTATTTTTCCTTTTCAATATTTTTCTATGGGAGCTTCCCTCATTCCTTTTATCGAGCATAATGACGCGAATCGGGCTTTAATGAGTTCTAATATGCAACGCCAAGCAGTTCCGCTTTCGCGTTCCGAGAAGTGCATTGTTGGAACTGGGTTGGAACGCCAATTGGCTCTAGATTCAGGGGTTCCCGCTATAGCCGATCAAGAGGGAAAGATCATTTCTACCGATACTGACAAGATTATTTTATCGGGTAATGGGGATACTCTAAGCATTCCATTAGTTATGTATCAACGTTCCAACAAAAATACTTGTATGCATCAAACTCCCCGGGTTCAGCGGGGTAAATGCATTAAAAAGGGACAGATTTTAGCGGATGGTGCCGCTACGGTTGGTGGCGAACTCGCTTTGGGCAAAAACGTATTAGTAGCTTATATGCCATGGGAAGGTTACAATTTTGAGGATGCGGTACTCATTAGCGAGCGTCTAGTATATGAAGATATTTATACTTCTTTTCACATACGAAAATATGAAATTCAGACTCATGTGACAAGCCAAGGTCCTGAAAGAATCACTAACGAAATATCGCACCTAGAAGCCCATTTACTCCGCAATTTAGACAAAAATGGAATTGTGATGCTGGGATCTTGGGTGGAGACGGGCGATATTTTAGTAGGTAAATTAACGCCTCAGGTGGCGAAAGAATCATCATATGCTCCAGAAGATAGATTATTACGGGCCATACTTGGGATTCAGGTATCCACTTCAAAGGAAACTTGTCTAAAATTACCTATAGGTGGGAGGGGTCGAGTCATCGATGTGAGATGGATCCAGAAAAAAGGGGGTTCTAGTTATAATCCGGAAACGATTCGTGTATATATTTCACAGAAACGCGAAATGAAAGTAGGCGATAAAGTAGCCGGAAGACATGGAAATAAGGGTATCATTTCCAAAATTTTACCTAGACAGGATATGCCTTATTTGCAAGACGGAAGACCTGTTGATATGGTCTTCAACCCATTAGGAGTCCCTTCACGAATGAATGTGGGACAGATATTTGAATGCTCGCTTGGGTTAGCAGGGAGTCTACTAGATAGACATTATCGAATAGCACCGTTTGATGAGAGATATGAACAAGAGGCTTCGAGAAAACTAGTGTTTTCCGAATTATATGAAGCCGGTAAGCAAACAGCGAATCCATGGGTATTTGAACCCGAGTATCCAGGAAAAAGCAGACTATTTGATGGAAGAACGGGGGACCCTTTTGAACAACCTGTTATAATAGGAAAACCTTATATCTTGAAATTAATTCATCAAGTTGATGATAAAATACATGGGCGTTCCAGTGGACATTATACACTTGTTACACAACAACCACTTAGAGGAAGGTCCAAGCAAGGAGGACAACGGGTAGGAGAAATGGAGGTTTGGGCTCTAGAGGGATTTGGTGTTGCTCATATTTTACAAGAAATGCTTACTTATAAATCTGATCATATTAGAGCTCGCCAAGAAGTACTTGGTACTATGATCATTGGAGGAACAATACCTAAACCTGAAAATGCTCCAGAATCTTTTCGATTGCTCGTCCGAGAATTACGATCTTTGGCTCTGGAACTGAATCATTTCCTTGTATCTGAGAAGAACTTCCAGATTAATAGGAAGGAAGCTTAATCGGAATGAATCAGAATTTGTCTTCTATGATCGACCGATATAAACATCAACAACTCCGAATTGGCTCAGT
>NW_028322774.1:42500-45000 GCF_047325235.1 Durio zibethinus
GAATAAAGAGATAAAATAAAGACAAAACGAAGAATTCAAAGCAAAGAATGGGTTAGAAAAAAAGAAATGGAAGAACAAAGTATGCGCGGATTCAAAAAAATCCAGTGGATAGGAACTAAAAAAAAGATATCGAAATAGTTCTGACGGTTCAATAATATTCTCACTTCCATTCGGAGTTCTTAGTTACTTGGGCAGGTTGAATCTTAGTGATGGAATAATATAATTAAGTAAAAATTCATTGGATGATTGTATCATTAACCATTTCTTTATTTTGGTGCGAGGAACTTATCATGAATCCACTGGTTTCTGCCGCTTCCGTTATTGCTGCTGGGTTGGCTGTCGGGCTTGCTTCTATTGGACCTGGAGTTGGTCAAGGTACTGCTGCGGGCCAAGCTGTAGAAGGTATCGCGAGACAACCCGAGGCAGAGGGAAAAATACGAGGTACTTTATTGCTTAGTTTGGCTTTTATGGAAGCTTTAACAATTTATGGGCTGGTTGTAGCATTGGCACTTTTATTTGCGAATCCCTTTGTTTAATCCTATAAACATGAGAATTGTGTATTTTTTTTTTCTTATTTTATGGCTTGGGACTTACTCCTCGCTTTTTCGAATTATATCAAGATTTCACCCCTACAATTACTTATTTGTTGGGACAATAATCCATGGGAAGGATTAATTTGAGGATGAGGAATTATCACACTGACTCGCTTTCTTCCTTCCCCTTCTTAGTTCAAGAGAAACCTTTTTTATTGTTTAAAGGAGTGTTGCAACAAATGAGGTATTTTGCCATTGACATGAAACCCGCCCCCCCCTAATTCTAATAAGTATCATTATTATTGGGAATTTTCAACTGAAAAAAAAAAATACATTTCTAGCTAAATAGAATCTATTTTTGACTCCGTTTAGACGTAGGTAAATAAAAATTTATAATAATGAATAATTTAATAATAATAAATTAATTAATATTAATAATAAATTAATAATTTATTAAAAAAAAAAAAGAAATACATAGAATTAGAATAATTAGAATAATCTAAATATGATAGAATAGAATAAATAGAAAAGGAGTCAAAGTGATATAATACAAAAAAAAGAACCGAGTTCTTTTTTTTTTTTTTTAGTCTATCTAAAATAAAATAGGAGATCATATGAAAAATGTAACCGATTCTTTCCTTTCCTTGGGTCACTGGCCATCCGCCGGGAGTTTCGGATTTAATACCGATATTTTAGCAACAAATCCAATAAATCTAAGTGTAGTCCTTGGTGTATTGATCTTTTTTGGAAAGGGAGTGTGTGCGAGTTGTTTATTTCAAGAATAGGCTGGATTCACCCAGTTGCACTTTTTTTCATTATAACTAGGAAAGAAAAGAGTGCATGATCCCGCGAATTACTTCTGAATAAATTTCAAAATCATATTTAAGAACCATAGCATTTCGTCATTCATTGGTACATCGACTTTGATTCTCTATTAACCAATAATCCGGGACCATTAACATGGTTAAGGCCAAACTGTTTGAAGTTCAGATGCAGCAGGGTACTCTTTCTACTACTATGTTAATAAATACAGAAATATTTTCAAATAGTGGAAAATGTTTTTTCGATATAAAACACTCATGTCGATAAAACGATTCGAGCCCCTTTTTCCAATGCTGAATCGATGACCTATGTATAAAGTGAGAAGAATTCTTTGAATTTGAAGAAAAAAAAAAAAGAAACAACTTTGCTGACAAATTACAATTATACATTATACAATTCTAAGTACAATTATACAATTATAAATTATTATAAATTAATTATATGTAAATTTTTTATTTATTATTTATTTATTATACTTTTTAGTTTAGTTTTTTGATATATTTTCTATTTTGGTCAGAAGAATCCTCCGAATATTCTGGTCTTGGATTAGTGATCAGTTTCGATATTTTGGAATATGAATAGAGAAGAGAGGGAGAGGGTAAGCTCATTACATTAGAAAAAAAAAAAAGATATGGGAATTAAGTCCCAATAAATAAGAAATAATTGAGCGTGAGAGCCAAATGAATCGAAATATTCATGTTTGGTTCGGGAAGGGATCATGGAATTTTTGAAATAAAAAAAAAAAATGAATGTAAAGATAATCTACTTTCATTAAGTGATTTATTAGATAATCGAAAAGAGAGGATCTTGAATACTATTCGAAATTCAGAAGAACTACGCGGGGGGGCTATTGAACAGCTGGAAAAAGCCCGGGCCCGCTTACGGAAAGTGGAAATGGAGGCAGATCGGTTTCGAGTGAATGGATACTCTGAGATAGAACGAGACAAATTGAATTTGATTAATTCAACTTATAAGATTTTGGAACAATTAGAAAATTACAAAAACGAAACCATTCATTTTGAACAACAAAGAGCGATTCATCAAGTCCGACAACGGGTTTTCCAACAAGCTTTACAAGGAGCTCTAGGAACTCTGAATAGTTCTTTAAACAACGAGTTACATTTACGTACCATTAGCGCTAATAT
>NW_028322774.1:47500-54870 GCF_047325235.1 Durio zibethinus
AGAAAATCCTTAGGAAAAGCATTTTGTTTCCACCGAGCTAAAACAAGATGTAAATGTCTCTAGTAAACCAAAGTTATCGTTTAATAGCTATTTTGCTTCAATCTATCCTATCAAAAAAAATTGAAGATTTAGTTACGATTAGAAATACACTTTTCTATCTTTATCCATGGATTTTTTCCTCATACTTATTCAACTGGAAGTATTGATCCAATTCAAAAAAAAAAAAAAAATTATGTTTCGTAATTTCATAATCCAATTTTTCAATTTAGAATATAATCATATAATTATATAATTTAATTGGCCCTTGGATACAAATCACGAGAATGTATATTCTTCCTCAAATCTTTCGTTGAGAGGTAAAGGATTAAATCCTTTTAAGAAATAAAGTTTTTGCTCGGAATATGAATCAAACCGAAGGACCCCTTAACTATTAAGGGGATTAATAGAACGAATCACACTTTTACCACTAAACTATACCCGCTACAATGCGATTATTGTATATAAAGAGACCCTTTGTCGAACAGGGGAATTGGGCGTAATCAAGATAGGATCACAAGATAGGGGGATAAAAAATCCTGAAAATTAGAGCCTTGCCGCCTTTTGTCAGAAGACTTGATAAAATTAGGAAAAGAGTAGTTATTTCATTTAAATAACTAAATAAAAATAACTAAATAAAAACTTCTTTCCTTTGTTATAGGAGTTTTGATAGATAGGGTTCGACAAAAGAACTTAGTCATAACATAAAAATGGATTGTGCAAAAATCCATAGTTTTTTTTATTATTTATTCTAGTTATTCTAGTAAAATAAATGTAAATAAAAAGAAAGAGGAAGAAAAGAAAGAATCGAAATGATATTTGGATTCTATATCATAGGAACGGAAATAGTACTTCTTCTGCTTCTGATTGTTGATTCAATCCAATAACAAGATTTTTTTGTTACAACAAGTCAGATCGCAGAATCATAGAAAAAATTATTTATTTGAGTTGAAAATAAAAAAATGAGCCCGGCCGGGTCAGTACCCGGCCGGTCCGTGGAAATTGGAAATAAAAAAGTCCCTTTTGAGCGAAATCAAAATGAAATGGAATTACTGATAAAAGTTGTATATATTTATATTCTATATAATAAAATTAAGAATCTATAGATATATAGATTAATAATACCCTAATAAGATTAATAATACTCTAATATTAATATAAATAAATAAAAATTAATATAATTAATATATTAATATAAATAAATAAAAATATAAATAAATAAAAATCTATATAACAAAATAACAAAGGTCTATATAACAAAGGAAAGAGGGCTTTTTTCAAGCATTTCTTTTTGCGTGCTGTAACTGTAACATAGTAATTATCTTTTCTAAATTAGGAGAGATGGCTGAGTGGACTAAAGCGTCGGATTGCTAATCCGTTGTGCGAGTTATTCGTACCGAGGGTTCGAATCCCTCTCTTTCCATTTCGGTTTTTGACAGTGGAATAGATCAAATCCTAATACCATTTATAAAAATGAAGCAAGGAACTCTCCCTTTTTTATTCTTCCCGTCCAGGATTACCAGGATTACGTCCCGGATCATTAGATAGGAGTCCGAAGATGAAGAGAGAAACAAAGAATATCGTTGCGGTGTAAACAACGAATTTAAGATTACGCATTGTACAACCTCCCATAGAATTTTTTTGTAAAAAGAAGAGAATGGATTCTTCGTTTTTATTTTTCTATTTATATACGCAATTATACGCAATTTTTATTTTTCTATTTATATATATACGCAATTATACGCAATTTTTATTTTTCTATTTTTATACGAAAATAGATTCCTCGTTTTTATACTACATAGCCTATTTTGACACCAAGAAATAAAGTGATTTCTAGAATTTCTAGAAATCGAAAAGAATTTTCAGAAATTCATTTATAATAAGAGTTGAGTTTTTCATTACAAAAAAAAATTCTTTTATACCAACAATTATATATTGTGGCGGACTTTAATCCAAATAGGGTTCTTCGGCGAAAAAGGGTCAGAATGAGGAAATGGGATGATCCAGCTTTATCATGGCTATCCAAGAATTTCAATCTTTGAATTGAGGGTTCGGTTCGTTCATAGTGTTCATAGTGTAAGACTTATCTAATCTTTTCAATTGTTACAATTTTTTTTTCTTGAATAAATCATGAATTTTTCTAGGACAGTATTAAGGATCTCATCGAAAACTTACAGCAGCTTGCCAAACAAAGGCTAAGAGAAAAAAGAGAACAGGTATTACTGGCATAAAATCTACGATTGGATTCAAAAAAGCATAGGCCTCGGGCAATTTGGCGAATAAAAAACTACTCGAAAAAAGGGCAGAATTCAAACAGATACAGATCAAATTAAAGATATTAAGATTAAGCATAACAAAATTTTGTTCTTGGAGATAATTTTGATTGAGTTATTAATATGTTTTTTGATATAAGGAAAAAAATGAAGAAAGGAAAATAAGGCAGACTAAACAATACTTCTTTGAACTCACCCAATCAAAAAGCCTTCAATTCTTACAAGAGAATAGAAGAAATCATACTTTCATACAATATCTTAATTGAATTATATGTAATGATCAATAAATTCGGTTTAATTCTCTATCCATACGTGCCAAAATCCTAGCAAGAATCTAATCTATTCCATAGTTATTTGGAACTGGAATTGACGAACAGGGAATACCCATATTAGTGTTTAGTAGTTTCAAATAGAAATCTAAATGGGGCGTGGCCGAGTGGTAAGGCAACGGGTTTTGGTCCCGCTATTCGAAGGTTCGAATCCTTTCGTCCCAGAGCCTACTCTTTTTATATATCAGAATAACGATATCCGAATCTAAATTGCTCTTTTTTTTTTAACAACCTTCTTTCTAAGAGTCAAATATTGGAGAAAATGTGATTCTTGCTTTTGATTTTTAATGATTTCTTAAGATTGGCACTCGAAGAACTGTGAGATTGGCGAATCTATTCTATCGAGTTATTTGATCTATCGAGTTATTTGAAGATGCAAGGCAGATTCAAAAAGATTAGTTTATTTGTGTTATTTATAATATTCGTAATATTATTATTATTAATTATATTATTAATTTCTTATTAATTAGAATAGAAAAGCTTAATATTAATAAAAGTATAAAAAAATAAAAATATATTGTATTCATACAATATGGGTTAATTTGAATTCTTATTGAGGCTTTTTCTTCCTAAATTATCTATTTATTTCATATAGATTCATATAGAAGGAAATTGATTTCATATAGAAGGAAAAAGTATAGATAGATTACTATGTATCGACTGAACCAATGACTATTCATGATTCCATAATTGAATCAATGTTCCAAACTAGAGGAATGTTATGGTAAAACTTCGTTTGAAACGATGTGGTAGAAAGCAACGTGCGACTTGAAGGACATGATCGGCTGTGGATGTCAAAACCCACCACCTTCCATTATGTAGAAATGAAGGTGCTTTTGGCTCGACATCCTTTGTTCTGTTCTATTATAATCCGTCTTTTTGTTGGGTTGTAATGTAAATAGTACAGGATGGAGCTCGAAGAGAAACATCCATTTTTCAGGGGCAAGGATCTAGGGTTAATTAATGGAAATAAATAAGTTGGAACAACTTCGTAAGTCTATTTTTGATATAGAAATCGAAAAGCTCCGATTCAAACTATTTTCAAATCAAAAAGAAAAATTGTTGGAATTGGTAAAACTCTTTCGATCAAAAGTGTATAATGCGGGAATTAATCGTTCATATGATTCTTTGATAGAAAGAAAAAAAGAGAGAAAAAGGGGCATGTTGCTGCCATTTTTGAAATGATTAAATATCGCCGAAGTAATGTCTAAACCCAATGATTCAAGACAAAGATAAAGGATCCTAGAACAAGGAAATACCCTTTTCAATTGTCTCAACAACTAGATCAAAATGAAGAATCGAAATCGATTCTAAACGAGACAAACAAAAAAAGGGGTTAGAGACCACTCAATAAAAGAATGCCTAAGGATTTTTTTTTGAGCATTTTGAGAGTTATTTGACTTGAGTTATGAGAGTACGAATGCTTTTTTCTTCTTTTTTTTTGAAAAAAAAAAGACGGGTTTAAATGTCTAATTGATTTGCCGGGTTTATGGATCTTTTTGACATTCTAATTACATACATTATAATTCCATACATAGACATAACTTTTAATAGACATAACTTTTAATCATTTTTTTTTTTTTTTCTCGAGCCGTACGAGGAGAAAACTTCTTATACGTTTCTAGGGGGGGGGTATTATTTAACTACATCTATCCCAATGAGCCGTTTATCGAATCGTTGCAATTGATGTTCGATCCCGAAGAGAGGGAAGAGATCTTCGAAAAGTTGGTTTTTATGATCCGATAAATAATCAAACCCATTTGAATGTTCCCGCTATTCTCTATTTCCTTGAAAAAGGAGCTCAACCCACAGGAACTGTCCATGATATTTTAAAGAAGGCCGGGGTTTTTACGGAACTTAGTCTTAATCAAACAAAATTCAATTAATGAAATACAAAAAAGAGGGGGTGGATGACTCATATCTAGCTTTGTATAAATTTTTCTTTATAATTTCCTCCCCCCTCTTTTGTTTTATTCATACTTTTTTATTTATTATTCGTATTTCTTATTGCTTTGCTACTATAGAATACCGTGTTCTATAACAGATTTTATTGAGCTAATTTTATTGATATAAAATATAGAGAAAAAAGATCAATTGAATAAATGAAGTAATTGCATTTAAAAAAATAACATAAAATAAGATAAAAAAAAAAAAATAACATAAAATAAGATAAAAAAACAGAGAAAATAACAAGAAAAAATAACATATAAAAATAGAAAATATTAATAATAATTAATAATAAATAATAATAATTAATAATAAATAATTAATAATAAATATTATAATAATAAATATTATAATAATAAATATTATAATAATAAAAATAATAAATATTATAATAATAAATATTATTAATAATAAAAATAATAAATATTATAATAATAAATATTATTAATAATAAAAATAATAAATATTATAATAATAAATATTATTAATAATTAATAATAAAAAATACAATATAATAAAAAAAAAAAAAAAAATTGACTTAATTCTTTTTTTCATTGTATTTTTTTATAGTCCTTTTTTATATTCTTTATTCTTTTCTCAACATTTATATTCAAAATTTACAATCATATTGACAACAGTGTATCGAACAAATATAATTCGATCGTAGATAAATAGATCTATTTATCCCCGCCCACAAGTTTGGCACTTCACTTCATTCAAATAATGGGTTCTTTCTTTGAATTTGTTGTGATACAAGAAGTTTTTTTTATTGTAATTGTATATTGTATTGAAAAAAAAAAAAAAAAATGGATAACAATGGAATGAATAAGACAGGAGGCGGTCCACAAATTTTCACTTATTCTATTTCTATGTTTTTATCTTAGAATTTCGTGTATTTTTATTTTATTCAAATTTTTGCTAATTTCATGTTTTGATTGCCTCGTGCAATTCCATTTTTTTTTTATTCCGATTTTTTTTCGGGTTGCTAACTCAACGGTAGAGTACTCGGCTTTTAAGTGCGACTAGCATCTTTTACACATTTGTATGAAGAAAGGGATTCGTTCATACCATCGGTACAGTTTGTAAGACCACGACTGATCCTGAAAGGAGTGGATGGAAAAAAGAGCATGTCGTATCAATGGAGAATTCTAAGAATCCATTTTTTTTCCGGATCAGTCCAAAAAAAAAAAATCGTCTTTGAATTTTTGGTGCGGAACAAAAAAAATTAATTGAATTCAAAGTTGGGTCGAGTGAATAAATGGATAGAGCTCTACGGCCCCAATTATAGGGAAACAAAAAGTAACGAGCTTCTGTTCGCAAATTTGAATGATTACCCGATCTAATTAAACGTTAAAAATAAATTAGTGCCTAATGCGGTAAAGGTTTTTCTCATGAGTAAATTATCGATTTTTTTATGAGTCCTAATTATTAGTTATTCCCTTTATGGGTTAGACATGAATGTGTATAAGAAGCAGTATATTGATAAAGAAAAGATATTTTTTTTTTTTTTTCCAAAATCAAAAGAGCGATTGGGTTGAAAAAATAAAGGATTTCTAGCCATCTTCTTATCCTATAACGAACATAAATCAATTAGATGGCAAAAGATAGGATAGAGAATCCGTTGATGAATCTACCTGTCTCCGAGGTATCTATTATTTTCTTACTATAATACCTTGTTTTGACTGTATCGCACTATGTATCATTTGATAACCGAATAGATCCCCTATACTTTGGTTCAAAATCGAATTTGAAATGGAGGAATTTCAAGTATATTTAGAACTAAATAGATCTCGCCGACATGATTTCCTATACCCACTTATTTTTCGGGAGTATATTTATGCACTTGCTCATGATCATGGTTTAAATAAATCGATGATTTTTTTGGAAAATCAGGGTTATGGTAATAAATTCAGTTCACTAATTGTGAAACGTTTAATTATTCGAATGGATCAACAGAATCATTTGATTATTTCTGCTAATGATTCCAACCAAAATCCATTTTTTGGGCACAACAATAATTTATATTCTCAAATGATATCGGTGGGATTTGCAGTCATTGTGGAAATTCCATTTTCCTTACGATTAGTATCTTACTCACAAGGGGAAGAAGTCGCAAAATCCCATAATTTCCAATCAATTCATTCAATATTTCCTTTTTTAGAGGACAAATTCTCACATTTAAATTATGTGTTAGATGTACTAATACCTTACCCCATCCATCTAGAAATCTTGGTTCAAGCCCTTCGCTACTGGATAAAAGATGCTTCTTCTTTGCATTTATTACGGTTCTCTCTCTACGAGTATTGTAATTTGAAGAGTTTTATTACTCCAAAGAAATCTATTTCTATTTTTAATCCAAGATTATTCTTGTTCCTATATAATTCTCATGTATGTGAATACGAATCCATTTTCCTTTTTCTCCGTAATCAATCTTCTTATTTACGATCAACATCTTCTGGATTCTTTCTTGAACGAATTAATTTCTATGGAAAAATAGAGTATCTTGTAGAAGTCTTTTATAATGATTTTCAGAACAACCTATGGTTGTTCAAAGACCCTTTCATACATTTTTTTAGGTATCAAGGAAAGGCAATTCTGGCATCAAAGGATACGTCTCTTCTGATGAATAAGTGGAAATATTACTTTGTCGATTTATGGAAATATTATTTTTACGTGCGGTCTCAATCAGGAAGCGTCCGTATAAATCAATTATCTAAATATTCTCTCGACTTTCTGGGCTATCTTTCAAGTGTGCGATTAAATACTTCAGTGGTACGGAGTCAAA
>NW_028322775.1:0-40000 GCF_047325235.1 Durio zibethinus
GGAATAGAAAGTTTGAAACTTCTTAATCTTTTCATTCAATTTTATCTGAAGACACAAAAGAGTAAAAATCCGAAAGCTCTTTTTTGTAGTTGTAATTATAATGCCAAAAAATCAAGTCGGCGCATTCGTCTTTATGTTGATCAGGCCTCTTGAATCTTCTATTTACCTACTTATTTCTTTTCTTTTTCTTTGCTTTGATTTGTTATTTATATGGAATGTGGCTTTATTCTTGTTTTCTTTATTTTTAATAGGAATTCTCTTGTTAAGACCCTATGAATCAATTGAAACTTCAGATTCATACCAGAACCGCGATGATTCAATAAAACCTTCAAACTAAGTCCAAAGATTCTTTGAGTAAGAATTATTGGATCATCACTTATTCAATGAATAGAATAGATATAATAAATAAAAATACAAAGAAAAGAAAGGTTTGTCCTTTGATCAAAATAAGCATAAACTAAATGAGAGTTTGAAAGAAGAAAAAATTTCTCGATTTATAAATAAAAAACCTCTTTCTTTGAAAATTTTTTTTTTTTTTGAGTCCGGCCGCGAGGTTTGAATATTAAGTATGAATCATAGTTCGAATACTTCGTGATCCATTTCATATATTCCGTGCTCCAGATACTAGAATGGCTATCCGACGGGATAAAACTATCTCGATCAAGAGGACAGACCCATTTTCTGTACTATCAATAGGATCAATTATAACAAGTCACACACTCATATTCCGGAAATACAGAAACAAAAAAAATTTCGCGGTCGAACTACCAAAATAGAATGGGCTAAAAAAAATCCGAGAACTAAAAGTTTCACTTTTTGTATTGAAAAGCGAGGCTTCGTGGTTCTTGTGAATCTAATTCAGCGAAATTCCATCCAGTAAAACGGAAGAATTATAAATCTCCAAAATAATAGATAAGAATATCGAAAATAAAGCCATTGCGACACCCATCAAAGGAGTCGTTCCCCATCCAGGAGCTACTTTACCATATTCCGAATTCAATGGTTTCAAAAAATCCCCTACAACAGTTCGTCTTGGACCAGATCTAGAACTACCCTCAACGGTTTGTGTAGCCATAAATCTTATTTTGTATTCAGTGAGATCTGTTGACTTTGTATATCATTCCGCTGTAAATAAACGATCTTATCATAGATCCATTGTGATCTTGAAATTATATTTATATTTATATTATTTATATTTATATTTATATATATTATTTATATAATTATATAATAATGGAAACAGCAACTTTAGTCGCCATCTCTATATCTGGTTTACTTGTAAGTTTTACTGGGTACGCCTTATATACTGCCTTTGGGCAACCCTCTCAACAATTAAGGGATCCATTCGAGGAACACGGGGACTAATTGAAGTAATGAGCCTCCCAATATAATATTGGGAGGCTCATTACTTCAATTGAGATAATGAAAAATCATTTCATTTTTTTAGTTGGAACTTTAGGCGGTTCTCGAAAAAAGATAGCGAAAAAAATTATCCCTAGAGTAGATACTAAGAGGAATGTATAAACCAATGCTTCCATAAATTCGATCGTGGTTTACAATTATAGCTTCCGTACCTATTTATTTAGAATCATCTCCCGAATAAAATAACGAAAGAACAAGAATCAAAGAAAAGGCAGCGATTTTAATCAAGATTTTTACAGCAGCCTATGTCAAATCACAAACAGAAAATAGAAGCGAAAAATAACAAAGCAATCTTGCATCAGACTACTTGTCTTCTTGTAGTTGGATCTCCAAGTTTTTGGAATGCTCCAAATTCCACTTGAGCATCCAAATCTGGATCAATACCGGCAAAAACATCTCTGAACAGGGTTCTAGCACCATGCCAAATGTGTCCGAAGAAGAAAAGCAAAGCAAACGAAGCATGCCCAAAAGTAAACCAACCCCTTGGACTGCTACGAAAAACACCATCGGATTTCAAAGTAGCACGATCTAATTCAAAAATTTCACCCAATTGAGCACGTCTAGCATATTTTTTCACAGTAGCAGGATCACTATAACTCACTCCATTGAGTTCGCCACCATAGAACTCAACAGTTACACCTACTTGTTCGACACTATACTTCGATTCTGCCCTTCTAAAAGGAACATCCGCTCTAACAATTCCGTCTCCGTCTACCAAAACAACCGGAAATGTTTCAAAAAAAGTAGGCATACGACGTACAAAAAGTTCACGCCCTTCTTTATCTCTAAAGATAGGGTGTCCTAACCACCCAACGGCTATTCCATCCCCGTTGTCCATTGAACCCGCTCTGAATAATCCTCCTTTTGCCGGATTATTGCCAATGTAATCATAAAAAGCTAATTTTTCAGGAATTTTAGACCAAGCTTCTGATAAACTTTGATTTTCGGCTAACCCAGCACTAACCCTTCGATATATTTCTTGCTGGAAGTATCCTTGATCCCATTGATAACGAGTAGGACCAAATAATTCGATGGGGGTAGTTGCTGAACCATACCACATAGTTCCAGTAACAACAAAAGCTGCAAAAAAGACAGCAGCTATACTACTGGAAAGGACGGTTTCAATATTTCCCATACGTAATCCTTTGTATAAACGTTGGGGCGGACGGACACTAAGATGGAATAAGCCCGCTAATATGCCCAATGTCCCTGCTGCAATATGATGAGAGGCTATTCCTCCCGGAACAAAAGGATCAAAACCTTCCACGCCCCACGCTGGATTTACAGGTTGTACCTTTCCGGTTAGTCCATAAGGGTCGGACACCCATATTCCAGGACCATACAATCCTGTTACATGAAATGCGCCAAAGCCAAAGCAAGCCACTCCTGAGAGAAATAAATGAATTCCAAAAATCTTGGGCAAATCCAAAGAGGGTTTTCCTGTGCGCTCATCACAAAAAATTTCTAGATCCCAATATACCCAATGCCAGATAGCTGCCAAGAAGCACAAGCCAGAAAACACAATATGTGCTCCGGCCACACCTTCGTAACTCCAAATACCCGGATTTGTTATAGTCCGCCCCGTAATACTCCAACCGCCCCATGAATTGGTTATTCCTAAACGAGTCATGAAGGGTATAACGAACATACCTTGTCTCCACATTGGATCAAGAACGGGATCGGAGGGATCAAAAACAGCTAATTCATATAGAGCCATTGAACCGGCCCAACCAGCAACCAGAGCTGTATGCATTATATGAACAGAAAGCAAGCGACCGGGATCATTCAATACGACAGTATGAACACGATACCAAGGCAAACCCATGGAAATACCCCTTTATCAAATCAACGAAAAATAGACACTATGTAACTTTATTGCATTGGAATACCTCCCCTTTTCGGTGGATTCTTTCGGAGAAAGGATTAATGTTTGTTCTATTCCATTAGTAATAAGGGAAGAATTCGGCTCAGAAGAAAAAAGAGAAGCAGATCTATTCTATACTCGATAAGTATCAATACGCAATGGGGGTTGATCCTATTTTTTATGAATGAATGCATCCCTATTTGTTCATCATTCAAAGGACCTATTCGTAAGAATTCTCTTTCATTCATTCCGCCTTTCTTTATTTTATGGCCTTAGTCTATCTATGTATAAAATATGATAAAGGCCCATATTATTAAGACCATTATTACATATTATTAAGATAAGACCATTATTACGTATTACATTACGTATTACGCTTCCACAATCAAAGTGAAATATAATATTACATATTATAATATTACATATTATTAAGATAAGACCATTATTACGTATTACATTACGTATTACGCTTCCACAATCAAAGTGAAATATAATATTACATATTATAATATTACATATTATTAAGATAAGACCATTATTACGTATTACATTACGTATTACGCTTCCACAATCAAAGTGAAATATAATATTACATATTATTAAGATAAGACCATTATTACGTATTACATTACGTATTACGCTTCCACAATCAAAGCGAAATATAATTTTACATTCTTTTTACTTTATGCCTGTTGGTATTCCAAAAGTTCCTTTTCAAGTTCCGGGAGATAACGATGCAAGCTGGGTTGACATATAGTGCGACTTGTCAAATATATTGGGTCATATGGGATTCCCCCGTTCTCTCGCCCGATCGAGATATCCCCTGTTTCGCCCCAAAAAGATTGATTGAATTATCAAAAATTTGTAGCGGGAAGTGTAATGAAGTGCAATTAGAGATCCATTTCATGGGGGTGTATCCAGATTAATATTTTCAATTAGAATGATTTATGGTTGGCTTGGTTGGACTGATAAAATGAAGTATCCAGGCTCCGTTTAGAAAAAACCCAATTGGTAATATATTTATGATTACCACCTATATCATAATCATAATTTTTCTTTTTTTTTTTAATTATAAATAAGAGCGATTTCAAACTGTTAATCAATCGAATAATATGGGAAATACGTTGAATATTTGGCGAAAAACATGAAAGAAAAAGGAATTAAATTAAAATAAAAAAAGGAAATGAAATCATAGCAAAAAGACGTGGTATTGGGTCATTTGTCCTATATGTGCAAATAAAAATCGGGCAGATCTTTACTCGGAGTAGAGCATAAACCTAAAAAAATTGAATAAAAAATTGACGAACCCCATTCAGGAACAAGAAAATGACATCGTGATTTGGATTGAATCGCAATGAAAAAAAAATGGATCAATGAAAAGTTTGTGCAATAAGTTTAGCGAATTTTTTCTATATTATAGGAAAACGGGCCAAAACTCATCTTTCTTTAATTTAATTTTAAATTTCATTTTATTTAAAAAATGTAAGAAAAAGCCCCTTCATTAGAAATTAGAAGTTAGAAAGGTCCGACTAGAAAAAACAAAGGATGGCTGGAATCTACACATTGATTTTTTTTCGCAATTTTTGTTGAACCGTATGCATCAAAAGGTGCCTGTACGGCTACTAAGGGATACAATTTTATCCTAATCAACCGAATTTATCGAGAAAGATTGCTTTTTTTGGGCAAAGAGCTTGATATCCAGACCTCGAATCAACTTGCGGGTATTATGATCTATCTCAGTATAGAGAGTAATAGCCGAGACCTGTTTTTTTTTATAAACTCTCCTGGCGGAGGGATAGTATCTGGATTATCTCTTTTTGATACTATGCAAGCAGTGGAACCAGATGTGCATACACTAGCCATGGGATTGACCGCTTCAATCGCAGCTTTTCTCTTGGTCGGAGGAGAAATTACCAAACGCAGAGCATTCCCTCACGCTCGGCGCCAATGAGTTTTTTTTTTTTATTATTGATGGAAAGAAAAAAGAAGACTATGCCTTCGCCATATGAAATATGAATTAGTAAGTAATAATAGCATGGCACTTTGAATTCGATATGAAATTTTTTTTTTATTTCTTTTTTTTTTTTTCAAAAAAAAATATTAGATTATGTATCGAAAGAGTAGTATGAGAGAAGGGGCATTTCCAATTTGATCTTAGCTATCGTGGGCCCATCTCAGGCGTCACAAACTTTTTTTCTTTTCCTACCAGAGGCTATTAACAATATTTATGTTATGAAAGAGTACGAAAAAAAAAAAGACTATTTTTTTTCTTTCTTTTTTTTTTTTCAAAAAAAAAAAGAAACTTTGGGATTGCTGAATCACAGACGAAATAAATATATAAAGCAACGGAGCCATCATAGTATTTTTAAACTTTTCCGAAAAAAAAAGAAAAAGAAGGATGGTAATTGGATTATTTATTAATCTGGGTCTAATAGACTCTATATTTTCTCTTTTTTTCGATGAAAGAAAAAAGAGAATTCCATTGTAAAGCCGTATGCAATTGTAAAGCCGTATGCAATGCGCAAAAAATGCCTGTACGGTTGTTCAATTCTATAGCTATTCTTCTCGCCTCATTATGTGAGTTAGAAGTATGTTATATCATCAGGGTAATGATCCATCAACCTATTAGTATGCTTAAGGATGATGGCTTCAAAGACTGGGTCATGGAAACAGACGAAGTAATGAAAATGCAAGAAGACATCATAGAGGCTTATGTACAAAGAACGGGCCAGCCCCGATGGGTTATAAACAAAGACATGGAAAGAGATAATTTTATGTCAGCAAAAGAAGCCAAAGATCATGGAATTGTGGATCATATAGTGCGTACAGAATCGAGACCTATAGTGAATGAAAAACCTATAGTGAATGAAAAACCTATAGTGAATGAAAAACCTATAGTGAATGAAAAACCTATAGTGAATAACAAACCTATAGTGAATGAAAAACCTATAGTGAATGAAAAACCTATAGTGAATGAAAAACCTATAGTGAATGAAAAACCTATAGTGAATAACAAACCTATAGTGAATAACAAACCTATAGTGAATAACAAACCTATAGTGAATAAAAAATGGAGACTAGTTAACGACAATGGCAATGGAAGACCACCATTTGACGACAATGGCAATGGAAGACCACCATTTGACGACAATGGCAATGGAAGACCACCATTTGACGACAATGGCAATGGAAGACCACCATTTGACGACAATGGCAATGGAAGACCACCATTTGACGACAATGGCAATGGAAGACCACCATTTGACGACAATGGCAATGGAAGACCACCATTTGACGACAATGGCAATGGAAGACCACCATTTGACGACAATGGCAATGGAAGACCACCATTTGACGACAATGGAACACCATTTAATTTTGATTTAGATTGATTTAATCCCTCTTATTCCTTTCCTTCTTTTTCTCTTTAATAGATTAATATTTTATTAATCTATTAAAGAGAAAAAGAAGTAATTCATAATCATCTGGTTAGGATCGATCTAAACCAGTCTATTATGTATATGATTGTATATGATTCAGCATGCCAACTATTAAACAACTTATTAGAAATGCAAGACAGCCAATTAGAAATGTCACGAAAGCCCCTGCTCTTCGGGGATGTCCTCAGCGCCGAGGAAGATGTACTAGGGTGTATGTGCGACTTGTTCAGATCATGGGCTGAGAAAAAGGAAACAATTTTTCAGTATCAACGATCAGTACCAGTGAATAGAATGGGGTTCTTCCGTTCACTATCTAAAAAAGATAGATCTACCATATCCTTCTATTGTGTATGAAATTTATGGTTTCCATTGGCGCAAATCCAATCTTGGAATTTTTTAAAAATTCCCCATTGGTAGCAAATGCTTATCCATTAAGCGGGGAAAATCCTATTTAAAAAGCAAAAAGATTATGCTTCGACTCTTGCAAAGAACGGACTAACAGGGTCAGCTACCCAATTAATCCTCCTAATTACATACCGTTACTGTATAAGATAGATCTCGTTGTGAAAGATCTATTACTGAAAAATTTATGAGTAGAGCCGAAGAGTGTGAACTGTACAAGTTACCAATTAAATGTTAAATGAAGGAATGAGCTCCGGTGTATAGAGGGGACCTCACCGTTTAAGAAGTAACCATAGAAACGATGGAACCCACTATTTATTTATCCATTTCTATTTACTCCTTTATTTTAGTTAATATGCTTTTTTTGATACCTAGTATCAATACAATTTCTTATTTCAAGGCGAAATGAAATGCCTAGAAAAAAGGAAAAATCGTGGGCGGGACGGTTATAGTAGCAAAAGCCATTGGAATTTTTATTTTATACATTGGAAGAATCCGTTTTGTTATTAATAGACTAGAAAAGAATAACTGAAAGAAAGAATTAGTTATTCATCAAAATTTCTTTTATTCAATGACCAGAATGAAAGAGGGATATATAGCTCGGAGACAAAGAGTAAGAGCTTTGGTTTCGGCTGATCGGGATAGAGATAGGAAAAAAAGATATTTTCGTCGTTTGTGGATCACTCGAATAAATGCAGGAATTCGAGGAATGGGGGTATCCTATAATTATAGTAGATTAATAAAAAATCGGTACAAGAAACAGTTGCTTCTTAATCGTAAAATACTTGCACAAATAGCTATCTCAAATAGGAATTGTCTTTATATGATTTCCAACGAGATTATAAAATAAGGAGATCGGAAGGAATCCACCGAAATGCTTTAAATGAAATGGGGTTCCCTCGAGAATGAACTCGAGGGAGGTAGAGTAGAAATTAATATGATAAAAAAATTCTGATAAGGTCATCAAAACAAGAAAACAAGATGAGCGAAGACGCTCAATAAAAAAAAAAAAAATTTATTTTTCTTCCCCAACCCGATTCGATTCTTTTATTTATTTCTTTTTTCTTACGACACGACAATTTTGATTATCAGATTTTTTGAATAAAGCATCAGTCTACGTTTGATAATTTTGAGTCAATTGAAGGGTAAGCCTATTTATTTCTGGTTCTAAGAGCAGTAGTTCTAGCGGTCGACTCTCTTCTTTCAAATCGTTTCTCATTTCTGGTTCTAGTTCTAGCGGTCGACTCCCTTCTTTCAAATCGTTTCTCATTATTAATAAAGGGTAACGAAGATAAAATACGAGCTTGTTTTATAGCAATAGTAATTAATCGTTGTTGTTTTAAAGTCAATCTATTTACTCGCCTAGATAAGATTTTTCCTTGTTCACTAATAAATCGACTAATTAAACTCATGTTTCTATAATCAATTCGATCCCCCGATTGGATCGGGGGCAAACGCCTACGAAAAGATCGCTTGTATTTATCCATCATTTCTTTATTCCTTATTTCTAAAAATAATCCTATCCTATCCTTTTCTAAAATCCTATTTTGATCGGATCAAATTCAAATTATAGAATTAATAGAATAAATACGATTTGCTTTGTTTTTTTTATTATTGTATTATTTATTTATTATTTATTTCTTATTTATTTGTTTATTTTATTAGTTTATTTTAATTATTTATTTATTATTTATTTGTTTATTTTATTAGTTTATTTTATTATTATATTATTTATAGATATTTATTTAAATATAATTTCATATTTTAATATATTTAATATATAAATATAATTTCATATTTTAATATATTTAATATATAAATATAATTTCATATTTTAATATATTTAATATATAAATATAATTTCATATTTTAATATATTTAATATATAAATATAATTTCATATTTTAATATATTTAATATATAAAATATAAATATAATTTAATATTTTAATATATTTAATATATAAATATAATTTAAATAAATATCTATAACTGTGATAATACATAAATAATAAATAAATATAATTTATAAATATATATAAATATAATTTCATATTTTAATATATTTAATATATAAAATATAAATATAATTTAATATTTTAATATATTTAATATATAAATATAATTTAAATAAATATCTATAACTGTGATAATACATAAATAATAAATAAATATAATTTATAAATATATATAGAACCGACACGAAAATAATAAATAATTAATAAAATAAGAAATAAATAATGAAATATAGTAATAAATACAAAATATAGTAATAACTAAAAAATATAGTAATGAATAAATCATACAATATAATAAATAATACAATATTAACAATATTAAAATTAACAACAATATTAAAATTAACAATATTAAAATAATCATTATGCACGAATAGAAAATAAAAAAAAAAATAGTTAGTGATATTAAAAATCTAATTCCTAATCAATGAAAATCCAACTCCTAATCATTCGAAGACTGTAAACTAAAAATCATTCGAAGACGGTAAACTAAAAAAATAAATAATTGACTCGAGAATAAAGAAAAAAATTATTAAAAAAATAAGAACTAAATAAAAAATAGAATAAAAAAAAATAAAAGAATATTGATACAATCATATACCAGGTTAAAAAGGTTAAAAATTTATTAACGTGCATATCGAATAATTTAAAACTAAAAACTTCACTTTAAAAAGAAAGCGTGGAATAGACAAGGAAATACAAATATAGACTAATATATAAATAAAATATTTGTTATATATTAGTTATATATTATATCTAACTAATTATATACTTAATATTACTTAATATATTATATAATATATATTATTATACCTGAATACCTAATGTCCTATTTTCTCATACTAAATACCTAATGTTACCTAAATACCTAATGTCCTATTTTCTCATATTCTCGGGAAGGGTTGACATACGAGTACTTGATTCGATTTATTTCTTTATCTCCCCGTGAATTGTATGTTTGTAACAATAGGAACAGAATTTCTTCAATTCCAATCGACTAGGCGTATTGTGTCGATTTTTTTGAGTAATATACCTGGAAATGCCCGTTGATTCCTTATTAACGACGTTTCGAACACAACTGGTACATTCCAAAATAATCGTTACTCGGACATCTTTACTCTTGGCCATGAACCCCCTTTGAGTTTTTAATTCACCCAACTCTTCTATTTTCCGATCAAAAGTGAAGAAGAAAGGAATGAAAATAAATAAATAAAAGTTGCTAACTCAAAACCAAATCCTGAAAGATTTCGTTGCAATCAATTGCAATCAATATAGTAAATCAATATGTATTATACTAATAGTAAATAAGTAATACAATGATTTCTAACTCGATTTAGAATCACAGTACGGTATTTTCTTTAAGTATCTTGTAGGATACTGTTGTTCCAGCCACATTTCTCTTTTCGCTCTACTAGTAATTTAATTGGAGCTTGAACCCAAGTTTTGTTGAGGTTCAATCCACTTTTTTCGTTCTACCTTCCTTATTTATTTTATATAATTCTTATATAATTAGAATTCTAAAAAAACTAAATAGAATTATTTCTTATATAATTAGAATTCATTTCTTATATAATTATAATTCTAAAAACAACTAAAGTCAAGGGGGGGCGAGAGATTAGTCACAGATATTTGATTGTATATCGATCTAATCTTTTTCACCCCGTCCCGCGACAATAACTAGAATTAAAAAAAAGGGAATGTTAACGCATCCGGGAAGAAACGATTGATCTCTATCAATAAACCCGCTAAAGAACCGAACCAGAGAGTACTTAGTACCGGTGCTACGGAAAGATATGTTTTTAGATCTCGCATTTAAAATCCTCCTTCTTTATCGTATTACATACATTATGGTAATACATATATAATCACATGTATGTGTGGTTAAAGACCACTTGTATTTGTATATTTGTACCCGGAATTCCTAATTCAAAATTAAAATTTAAATGTACAATGATTCGATAGATAAGATTTTCCTTTTCTTAAAACAGCAAAATAGGTCCCTTTCTGCCTGAGAATTCCCGCCAAAAAGATTCATTTATTATTCATTATATGGTTGTTATATGATATGAGACCAAAAAGAGGAAATGGAAAGATAATTTTTGTATATCAATAGATGAAATAAGGGTGTGGAAAACAAGACAGGGATTCTCTACAATAACATCGTAGGCCAATTGAAAGGGATGTAGCGCAGCTTGGTAGCGCGTTTGTTTTGGGTACAAAATGTCACGGGTTCAAATCCTGTCATCCCTACCTATTACTTCTCCTTTGAGCAGTAAGGAGGGAGCCATTTTAGTTTTAGATTGATTAAAATTAAGCATACATAATCTATCATTTTCTCATATTATATATGATATATGATAGTATAGGTGTGCACGATGTATTGGGGTTATAAAATAAAAGAATCCTCTTTTTTACAGTCTTATTTATTATGATAAGAAAGCGCTCTTAGTTCAGTTCGGTAGAACGTGGGTCTCCAAAACCCAATGTCGTAGGTTCAAATCCTACAGAGCGTGATTCCGCTCTTGTTAAGTCGAAAATTACACCGAACTGAAAAAAAAAAAAAAAAAAAAAAAATTGAACAGCAATTCGAATTTGACCTCCTTGAATTAAATTAATTAAATTAAAATTAAAGGGGTCAGTCAAAAAAAGAGATGTTAATTAATCAAAGGTCCAACTGATCACCACGTATGTATTGTAAATATGCGGTTACGAATAATCCAGCCAAAGTAATAGGAATTAGACCTAAGACGATTCCAAATAGAAAAACTTCAATCATTTCAATTTATTTGAAAGGAGAAAAAGAAAGGTAATATCTATCCCTAAATATTAATCTCTATTGCCCATGAATATCAATAACTAATAATTGATAATTAACACGGTAAGGAACTATAGAATATATGGAATAGGACAGAAAACTTTGTTTTTATTAATTGTTCGTTCATTCAATTAATTTTCAAATAAGTCGTATCTTACTCAGACCAATAAATAGAGCTGAGGTTATAGTTAAAGCCGCTAGTAAAAAACCGAAATAACTAGTTAGAGTAGGCATGAAGGAGCTAAATGAAATATGTTCTTTTTATACATATGTTTATAAAGCACTTACCTAAGTTTCAATTTTTAAAAGAGACGGGGATAAGCAAAAATACCAATTGAAAGAATAAGTTCAATTGAAATTTTTTGATTCATCAATCATTCTAAACGGTATTCACAAAAATAGAGCGGCAGGACAAGAGTAGAAAAGAAAAAGAAATAGATTCATCATCTTTGTAGTTAGGTCAAGAAAAAACCTTTGGATCTAATACAAGAATACAAGAAAGGCCGCCTCACAAATATTGATTAGTAGAATTTTTTTTTTATTCCTTGCTCTTTTTTTTATCTATATCTAATACTATCGACTACTCTTACTTGTTACTAGACGACTAAGCAATTCCTTAAAATAAAAAAAGGAGGGCTTACAACAAAAAACAAAACCTCTTATGCAATTACGAAAAAAAGTCAATTTTTAGATTTCGCATCTAATTGACTTGCGGAAATATGATAATTTCCTTCATGAATTATTATAAACTTGTTGGATTCACGGGTTACCTGATCTTCCGTTTCTAGCCCCAAACCAATAATAGAATCCCCTATATTATATTCCAGGAATTTGAGGAATTTTCTATCGCATGATACGTGGTTATACATCGACAAGCAAGAAGAAGAAAGAAATTATCTAGCACTTCATGTCGATATACTGTTTGAAATTGCGTTGCTGTGTCAGAAGAAGGATAGCTATACTGATTCGGTATACTCTAAAAATACCTTTGGTACAATATTGACGATCTCACAAAGATTGAATTTCAGTGAATTTCCGTTTACTGATCTCATCTTTTACGGAATCGATCCCCTACAAGAATATGCGGAGCTCAGCATGTCTGGAAGCACAGGAGAACGTTCTTTTGCTGATATTATTACCAGTATTCGATACTGGATCATTCATAGTATTACTATACCTTCCCTATTCATTGCGGGTTGGTTATTCGTCAGCACAGGTTTAGCTTATGATGTGTTTGGAAGCCCTCGTCCAAACGAGTATTTTACAGAGAGCCGACAAGGAATTCCATTAATAACCGGCCGTTTTGATTCTTTGGAACAACTCGATGAATTTAGTAGATCTTTTTAGGAGGACCCAATGACCATAGATCGAACCTATCCAATTTTTACAGTGCGATGGTTGGCTGTTCACGGACTAGCTGTACCTACCGTTTCTTTTTTGGGGTCAATATCAGCAATGCAGTTCATCCAACGATAAACCTAATCCGAATTAATTATAGAGCTATGACACAATCAAACCCGAACGAACAAAATGTTGAATTGAATCGTACCAGTCTCTACTGGGGGTTATTACTCATTTTTGTACTTGCTGTTTTATTTTCCAATTATTTCTTCAATTAAGAAAAAAAGAGTAGTAGAATACTAAATAATAGTAGGAATTCTCTTATCCCATTCGGAAGGATTGCATCTCATAATTATCTATGACTGTTTATGTCTTTAGCATGACCACTTGATGAAATGTGGAGGGAAGCGGGATAAATGGCCGATACTACTGGAAGGATTCCTCTTTGGATAATAGGTACGGTAACTGGTATTCCTGTGATCGGTTTAATAGGTATTTTCTTTTATGGTTCATATTCTGGATTGGGTTCGTCCCTGTAATATGTAATAATGGGATGAACTAAGTTATAGGCATGAAAGTGTAAGAACTCAACGGGGCCCGCCTCCTCTTTCTTTGTCTGATTCGCGAGGAGGGGTCCCGTTGAATTCTTAATGATCATAATATTTTGTTCGTATAAATATAAATGACAACAAATAGATCACTTTTTCCGATGATGTTTTTGAAAAATGAACTCGATTAATTGATTCATAGCATCTGTTCTTCGATAGTATCTATCGATACTTTCAAGGTTAGAAGAAAAAAAGGAATCACTCAATTTCCTTTTCCTGGATGACACAATCACAATATATATTTAATTTTAATATTTAATTTTTTTTAATATTTAATTTTAATATTTTAATATTTAATTTTAATATTTCTTTTTTTTTTCTGTCGACCAGATATCAAGCAAACCCTTTCTAGACTAGTCTAACCTTACTCTATTTATTTTAGTATTTCATCAAAGTTTGAAATTTTTTTATAAGTTCATCGCCTTGCTTCTATTTTATATTTATAAAAAAAAGGATTCCTTCTCTTTTTTTTGGTTGTCCATTACTTATTATATTATATTATACTTATTTATACTTATACTTATTTTATACTTATTTATACTTATTTTATACTTATTATATTATCCTTATTACTTATTCGATTACTTTATTACTTATTCTATTATCTATTATAATCTATTATCTATTATAAGTAAATCTAAAAAAATAAAGGGTTCTGAAAAATCTGGAAAAATATAAACTAAGAATAGAAATCTTTGACGAATGGGATCCGGAATTGTTATTATTTCGACACAAGAAAAGGAATTTTACACATCCTTTTCTTGTGCCGAAGGCTAGGAAGACGAAGAATACTCCCTGTAATTATTTGTTCCCCTCATTTATCCTTCCTTTCTATTCTCCGCTTACTTATCTTATGTTTAGTATCTAATCAAATTGAATTTAGAAAACAAAACCCATTCTGTGACATTTCAATCTGACAATAGGGATATAATTACACCCCTCCCATTTAGATTGAAAAAAGAAAAGAAGGGGTAAAGACAAATAGTCTTCTTCACAATATACAGATTTTGAATGCGGTAAAAGTAATTCCTAGAGAAAGAATATAAACAAGCAAAAGACTTTTCATACTTTTTTCATCATACCTAACCTAATTGCCAGGAAGAATTTGTTCTTTTTTACAAATTTGATGTTGATAAATCCACGGATCTAGAAATTCATTTCGGACACTTGAACCTTTTCAAATTGTTTCTTTTTAAGAACCAAAAAGATTTGTGCAAAAACAATAGATGCCAAGAAGAACAAAAGGCCTTGGACACGTAGTGGATCTTGAAGTACTATTTCTGCATCCCCCTGACCAAATCCACCCACATTAGGATTACTTGTTAATGGTTGATCAAGTTTGATAGATTCACCCTCTGAAACAAGAAGTTCTGGTCCTGGGGGGATAATATCAACCACTTGATGTCCATCCAATGCATCCGTTATGGTTATTTCGTACCCCCCTTTTTCTTTTCGTATGATTTTGCTTACTATACCTGTTGCCGTAGCATTATAAATTGTATTGTTACTTTTGTTCCCGTCGGGATAAATCTGACCCCTTCCCCTATTTCCGCCTACGTATATGGGATATTTTAAGAAATGAACATCCTTATTACTAGCAGGGTCTGGGGAAAGAATAGGAAAGGTGATTTCACTATATTTTTGACCAGGAACAGGACCTATCACAAGAATATTTTTCTGAGTGGGGCGGTAGTTCTGAAAAGACAGATTGCCTATCTTTTCTTTCATCTCGGGCGAAATACGATCAGGTGGGGCTAACTCAAACCCCTCCGGTAAAATAAGAACAGCACCCACATTCAAAGCCCCTTTCTTACCATTAGCAAGAACTTGTTTCAGTTGCATATCATAAGGAATTCTAACAACCGCTTCAAATACAGTATCAGGAAGTACCGCTTGTGGAACCTCAATATCCACGGGTTTATTAGCTAAATGGCAATTGGCACATACAATACGCCCAGTTGCTTCTCGTGGATTTTCATACCCCTGCTGCGCAAAAATGGGATATGCATTTGAAATGGATGCCCCGGTTATTATATAGATCATGAGCGATACGGAAATGGATCGAGTAATCTCCTCCTTTATCCAAGAAAAAGTATTTCTAGTTTGCATGGTACAATCATTGATCCCGAAAATTTCTACAATAAAATTAGGTAGGTCACTAGTATAGTTCCCTATCCACGATTCTGCTATTTACTTTTACTGAAAAAAAAAAAAATTTACTGAAATAGAGGAGGAATTGTATTCCCCTGATGGGTAGAAAGAGTAAAGTAAGTACGACTTTGCATTCTTTGCTTATATACAAAGTAAGAAAGATTCTAATTGAATCCGTGAATCATTTTTCAGTCAGTCAGTGAATGATAAATAACTACAAGTGACGGCGATACATGATTTAAATAACGAAAGATCGAATATTTAAAAATTGTATCTAGAATGACTGGAAGGGTACAAGCAAGAACAGATATAATTTGATCATTATGAGCAAATCCAAAATCTTTGTAGATATAGCCAATCATTAGTTCCCAACCGTGGTGCGAATGGAATCCGACACAGAACTCAGTTAATAAAAGAATAGAAAAAGCTTTTATTGTGTCGCTTAAATTATATAGGAATTCTTGAACCCAAGAGTTAAGAATAACAAGTTCTTCATTACCCAAAATAGAATAACCACTTAGAATAACGAAACAGATTAGATTTGTCGAGAAGTGCAAAATCGTATGGATACGATCCTCATTGTGCATCTTGATCAATTGGATCGTTTCTTTGTGGATTCCTATACGAAGTTTTTGTAGATGTGTTTCCGGGTATTCTTTTATCATTTCGTCCAACAGGAGGAGTTCCTCTACTTCTATGAATTGTTCTAGAATACTTTTTTCTTGAATATCATTCAAAAAAGTTTCGGATTGCCTAGTATTCCACCAATTAGTAATCCAAGATTTCAGACTTTTATTAAATGAGAGAGAGATCCACCAGGGCAAAAATACTATAGATGCAAAATATAGAAGGGGAGTGAATGCTTTCTTTTTTGCCATTTTTTCATCTGTGAATTGTTAATGAACCCACCTCATTCGTTGACTTTATGTGATCTAATCTTTCTATCAAGCATGACTTTCATTATATTATAAATTATAAGATAAATTATAAGGTAGGGGCCCATGAATCTATTCTCTGTTTTTTTTTTTTTTGATTCAGTGCTTAGTCCTTGAATCTAAAAAGAGTACAGAAATAGAAAATAAGAATCCACTTTGAATTCGAATGTTCGAATGAAATATATATATATATTATTGTTTCCAGATATCTCAATTGATCAAATTCGAAGCAATTGCCCTCTTTCGATAACTGCCCGAAAGAACCGCTTCAAATAATAAAGATTATTCTATTCAGATTTTGAGACGAAGGAGCTCCCTGTCTATATCAAGATATCAATCAAATATGTCGAAAAATTTTCGCGGGTTATCTAGACTGTATATAGTCTAGAGTCCGGGAATAATTGAAAAAAAAAAAATTATGAAAAATATTATGATGATCAAAAATGAGTGACAAAAAAAGACAGAAAAGTTATCATTACATTTATCATTATGTTATAAGAAAGAAATCTACTTGTTTAGTTCTTAAGGAGCACAAAAGAAAGGATAAAAGGGGAGGGGCTGATTGACAAAAGGAAAGTAGAGAAAATTTACAAGATATAATCTATCTGTATCTAACGTATCAACTCCAAATATTGAAAATAAAAAGTTAAATATTTCGAAATACTTTGATATATGAGATGAATCCATTATTTCGATTTCTTGCTTGTTTTGTTACTGAATTAAGTTGAGTGGTTTTACATTTACAGACGCATAAAAAACAATTTTTGTGGACAAAAAAAAAAAAACAGTTTTGTTTTATGTTATGACTCTTCCGTATACGTCTTCTTTGGTTCGAGTGGGCATTCTTAAGAAACTTCAGTTTAGTTCTGCTATAGAAAAAAGAGGCTTCTTGTCTTGAGTTTTTTCCTCCTGCCGAGAAAGCATTTATTCTGCAATTCATTTCAAAAGACTTCAATCGGTACACGCAAAAAATAGGCCAATTCAGCAGCTTTTTGCTCAATTTCTCGTGGAGTCAAATTCTCATCAGTACGAGTCAAGGGAACGGCCCCCTGGCCTCTGATTTCCATATAAAGGACACGCCGAGCATAAATACCCTCTTTAACTTCTATTCTGATGGACTGAATATCTTTCATAAGGAATCGTAGAAAGATGCGACGATTTTTTCCAGGAAAACCCCAACGAAAAATACATACTATTCCCTCTTTTCTATCGAATCGATCATAACCACTACCTACATTCCAAAAAATCGTGCACCACAAATAGGAACTAATAAAGAGACCCGCGATCCCATAGAAAGACATCACGATTCCTTGTGGAAAAAAAACTATTTGCTGAGACGGAAATAAAGATATCAAATTCCTACCAAGATAACTAGAAGTTCCAACTAATAAAAACCCTAATGAACCAAAAAAAAGAATAAAGGCCCAGCAGAAATTGCTTGTTTTTCGAGACCCCACTATAAATTCTATCCATATAGATTCTGATCGCCAACTCATACATACTAGATCCAGTTGCATTTTATTGGAATTGAGAAAATAAGCAAAAAAATTTGACTTTACTTTTTTTGTTTCCGAAGTAACTCTCATCAACTAGTGCTATTTTGATATGAACTTTTAGAAGTAATTCATCAAATTGCTTAGATCTAAAATCATCCCCTTTATATGATCCCCTATACAGATCTACTAGATATATAGACTTTAATTTCATACATTCGTCCGGTACCGATCCACTTGCTATAATTCATTTACCCCTATATCATGTTTACGTATGCATAAGAGGAGCTTTTTCATTTATGTTCGGGGAAGCCGGATGGATGTTATACAATATTCTACTAAATAGATATCCGTGGCATCTAAGTCGTGAAAAAAAAAATAGATAAGATTTGGTCTTGGCCTTGGCCCCATCGAATCTAAAAAATCTTAGTTTTTTGAACATACAAAGATAAAGAAGCCATTGCAATTGCCGGAAATACTAGGCCTACTAAAGGCACAAAAATAGAGGGAATTGTCATAAAATGGGTACCTCAATTTAATATTCGTACCTGTTATTGTTATATTGTTAGTTATAAAGTTAGTTATAAATATATCTTATAATAATTATATTATAATTCGTATATTATACTAAGTATATCTAAATATTATACTAAGTATATCGAAATACTAAGTATATCTAAATATTATACTAAGTATATCTAAATACTAAGTATATCTAAATATTATACTAAGTATATCTAAATACTAAGTATATCTAAATACTAAGTATATCTAAGCGAGTATATATATCTAATATATATATCTTATCTAATAAGTGCAAGGAATGTAGAATTAAATAAAGGGACTTGCCCATCTTTCTAAATGAAATAAAATAGGTGTATGATAAGATAATCCACTTTCTTTATTATCTTACTTTATTCCTACTTTTCTTATTATTATTATTCTATTGTTCTTGTCTTCTAATTTTAATTTCTAATTTGAATTTAATAAAGAAAGAGTTTATTACAAATTGAGAAAGAGTTTATTACAAATTGTCGAAAGATTCGATTCGTTAGAATCCGATCCAAGAACAGGGATTTTTAGTAAAAATAGAATTCTCGGGAGATATAGAAAGATGCAAAACTCTATATTTATATTTTTTCTATATTTGAATTATATAAACATACGCAATAGAGCAAGATAAAATTCGTTTTTCGACAATTCCATTTTATGTCACAAAGTCAAAGCCCATTATGCGGGCTTTGACTTTGATTCTGATAAACTAACTAACTGCCTTTTCACTACAAAGAAAATAATTTAACTTAAGACTCTACTTGATTGAATTTTGATTCAAAGGAAAAAAACCGTGGAACTGAAATAACTCACTCAGAACACCCTTTAAAGGATTACGTGGTACGATTGGATCGAATAAACCCTTATGGAATAAATATTCAGCCTCCTGTGAACCTTCAGGTACTGTTATATTCAATGTTTGCTCAATTACTCTTTTACCCGCAAATGCAATATAGGCATTGGGTTCAGCAATAATGATATCCCCCAACATACCAAAACTCGCGGTCACTCCACCAGTAGTAGGAGATGTAAGAATTGATACATAAAATAACTTTTTATTTGATTGATAATCATATAAAGCAGAAGATATTTTAGCCATTTGCATCAAGCTCAAACTTCCTTCTTGCATGCGTGCTCCTCCGGAAGCACACACTAGAATAAGAGGCAAAAAATTATTGGTAGCATATTCGATCAAACGGGTGATTTTCTCGCCTACTGCGGATCCCATACTACCCCCCATAAACTGAAAATCCATAACCCCGATTGCTATAGGAATACCGTTTAGTTGACCCGTACCTGTTTGAATAGCCTCAGTTAATCCTGTCTCTCTTTGATAAGAATCAAGACGATCTTTATAGGGCTCTTCGTCATACTCAAACGGATCAGAATCAATACCATCTTCGTCATACTCAAACGGATAAGAATCAATACCATCTTCGTCATACTGAAATGGATCAGAATCAATACCATCTTTATCTTTGTCAAACTGAAATGGATCATAATCAATACCATCTTTATCTTTATCTTTGTCAAACTGAACTTTATCTTTGTCAAACTGAACTTTATCTTTGTCAAACTGAACTTTATCTTTGTCATACTGAACTTTATCTTCGTCATACTGAAATGGATCAGAATCAAGACCATCTTTATCTTTGTTAAACTGAAATGGATCATAATTAATACCATCTTTATCTTTGTTAAACTGAACTTTATCTTTGTCATACTGAACTTTATCTTTGTCAAACTGAACTTTATCTTTGTCATACTGAACTTTATCTTCGTCATACTGAACTTTATCTTCGTCATACTGAAATGGATCAGAATCAATACCATCCATATAAGGCTCTTCTTGGTCAGACTGAAATGGATCATAATCAATACCATCTTCGTCAGAACCATCTTCGTCAGCTTCGTCAGAACCATCTTCGTCAGCTTCGTCAGAACCATCTTCGTCAGCTTCGTCAGAACCATCTTCGTCAGCTTCGTCAGAACCATCTTCGTCAGCTTCGTCAGAACCATCTTCGTCAGCTTCGTCAGAACCATCTTCGTCAGACTGAAATGGATCATAATCAATACCATCTTCGTCAGACTGAAATGGATCATAATCAATACCATCTTCGTCATACTGAAATTCAATGGGATCCAGAGAGATCATGTCTTCATCCATAGGATCCCAAGTACCTGGATCAATCGAAAGTTCGATTCTATCTGAACTACTCATTTTCAAATGATATCCACAGTATTCACAAATATTCATTTTTGGCTTAAGAAATTTCTTATAATTTAATCCATAACAATCTTCATTTTCGCATAGAACCCACAAATGCTTGAAATCTTTAGGCCTTTCTAAATCATTACCATTTGCGCAACTTTCTTTTAGAGTTAAATCATTACCATTTGCGCAACTTTCTTTTAGAGTTAAATCATTACCATTTGCGCAACTTTCTTTTAGAGTTAAATCATTACCATTTGCGCAACTTTCTTTTAGAGTTAAATCATTACCATTTGCGCAACTTTCTTTTAGAGTTAAATCATTACCATTTGCGCAACTTTCTTTTAGAGTTAAATCATTACCATTTGCGCAACTTTCTTTTAGAGTTAAACCATTGTCTTCACTACTATTTCCACCTTCAACACAAATGTAACCACAAATGCAATTATAAATATAACTATCATTGTAATTGTCACTACCACTTAAAATGGAACTATCAATACAGGTTTGAGAACGAAGATAAGAGTTAATACAACTCTTAATGTGATTATTCCAACTATAGTTAGTATCATACAAGTTAAAATCATAGTGGGGATCGTCATTGTCAATCTCAAAAATTTGATTTTCACTATTAAAATATAGAGAATAATTATCCTGATTACTATCATTATCCTGATTACTATCCCTAATTAAAACCCTAATTCGGGTGTCATCAGAAATGAAATTCCGAATGTCTTTGACGCCAACTAAATGATCAACCTTACTGTAATAACTAGAGCTGTCACTACAACCATGAATGTTTTTATCCATATCATTTCTAACCGGGTCTTCGTTATACACTAGTATTTTCAATAGGACCAAGGCTATCCATTGATTTACTTAGCCCACATCTGTATTCTAATTCCCCCTTAGACAAGATAAAATTGAACCATAATTTTTCCATAGAGTTTTCTTGCCTCTATTTAGATGTAAAGTATAATAGATGAATAGTCATTTGATGAAAAAAAAAAAATCATTTATTTCCTATCGGAATACGCATAATGGATACAATCATTAAACTAATAATGAGTGAATATTGAAGTAAAGGATTCTCGTTTGTGAGAACCTGGAGTATCAGTTCATTATATATGATATATGATACTTTACTTTTTTCTTTTCAATTATAAATATAAATTTTCAATTAGAAATAGCGATTTCCCTATGTTGTGTAAAATTCGCACTGAAAAAATTGAAAAAAGAAATTTTTCTCCTATCAAGAACCTTTTTCGTAAAATATCGTCTACTAATACAATAAAATCTCGTCTACTAATACAATAAGTTTCTATTCCAACACGGAACGAATAGGATAGAAAAGAATACACCAATCTTTAGGATCGGCTCAATCCTTTTAGTAAAAGATTGGGCCGAGTTTAATTGCAATTCAACAAACCAACAGTAATTACTGGATTACAAAGTATCCATTGCTTCGAATTCAAATTTTATTTATCTAAAGTATCCATTGCTTCGAATTCAAATTTGATCTCCTTCCATACTTCACAAGCAGCAGCTAGTTCCATACTCCATTTGCCAGCCTCGCGGATAATTTCATTACCCTGGCGGGCAAGGTCACGTCCCTCATTACGAGCTTTTACACATGCTTCTAAAGCTACTCGATTAGCTACGGCACCCGGTGCATTTCCCCAAGGGTGTCCTAAAGTTCCTCCACCGAATTGTAGTACGGAATCATCTCCAAAGATCTCGGTCAAAGCAGGCATATGCCAAACGTGAATACCCCCCGAAGCTACGGGCAGAACACCTGGTATAGAAACCCAATCTTGAGTGAAATAAATACCACGGCTTCGATCTTTTTCAATAAAATCATCACGTAGTAAATCAACAAAGCCCAAAGTTATGTCCCTTTCTCCTTCAAGTTTACCTACTACTGTACCAGCGTGAATATGATCTCCACCAGACAGACGTAAAGCTTTAGCTAGTACACGAAAGTGCATACCATGATTCTTCTGTCTATCAATAACTGCGTGCATTGCGCGATGGATGTGAAGAAGTAGACCATTATCTCGGCAATAATGAGCCAAGCTAGTATTTGCAGTGAACCCACCTGTTAAGTAGTCATGCATTACGATGGGAGCTCCCAATTCTCTGGCAAATATGGCCCTTTTAATCATTTCTTCACATGTACCCGCAGTAGCATTCAAGTAATGCCCTTTGATTTCACCTGTTTCAGCCTGTGCTTTAAAAATTGCTTCGGCACAAAATAAGAAACGGTCTCTCCAACGCATAAATGGTTGGGAGTTCACATTCTCATCATCTTTGGTAAAATCAAGTCCACCACGTAGACATTCATAAACTGCTCTACCGTAGTTCTTAGCGGATAACCCCAATTTAGGTTTAATAGTACATCCTAATAGGGGGCGACCGTACTTGTTCAATTTATCTCTTTCAACCTGGATGCCATGAGGCGGGCCTTGGAAAGTTTTAGTATAAGAAGGAGGGATTCGCAGATCCTCTAGACGTAGAGCGCGCAGGGCTTTGAACCCAAATACATTACCCACAATGGAAGTAAACATGTTAGTAACAGAACCTTCTTCAAAAAGGTCTAAGGGGTAAGCTACATAACATATATATTGATTTTCTTCTCCAGCAACGGGCTCAATGTGGTAGCATCGCCCTTTGTAACGATCAAGGCTGGTAAGCCCATCGGTCCACACGGTTGTCCATGTACCAGTAGAAGATTCAGCAGCTACTGCTGCCCCTGCTTCCTCGGGCGGAACTCCGGGTTGAGGAGTTACTCGGAAGGCTGCCAAGATATCAGTATCTTTGACTTCATATTCAGGAGTATAATAAGTCAATTTATACTCTTTAACACCAGCTTTGAATCCAACACTTGCTTTAGTCTCTGTTTGTGGTGACATAAGCCCCTCCCTACAACTCATGAATTGAAAATTTTCGCAACAACAAGGTCTGCTCGGCATAAATTAGGAGTTAATGAAACCTTTTCGAAGAAATCTTTCAAAAAATTATCAACTAATCCGAAAGGTTCCTTATTAGACCATGGTATTTGATTCGCCAAATACATCATTATTCTATATTCTTTCATATTCTATATTCTTTCATATGTATGGCGCAACCCAATCCGTGTTTTTCAAGTTTAGAATTCCTTACTTTTTTTTTGAATCGAAATGAAAATGAAATAAATGAAATAGAAATATTATAAATATATAATTATAATTAGAATTATAAATATAAAATATATATATAAAATATATAAATTAAATATAAAATATATAAATTCAATAATAAGTCAATAGTCAATAATAAGATAATACTATAATAATATAAATTCAATAATAAGTCAATAGTCAATAATAATCAATAATAAGATAATAAGATAATAAGAAATAATATAAAATAAGAAATAATATAAATTCAATAATAAGAAATAAGAAAGAATAAGAAATTCACTCTTGACAGTAATATATGTTGTATATGTAAATCCTAGATGTGAAAATATGCGTAATTCGTTTATGAAATGAAAAAAAAGGAATATAGATGGAAAAAGGGGGGATAGGTTGGACGTAAAAAAAAATCGATATGCTAAAATAAAATACGAAATGAAATAAGGGCTAATGAGATAGAAATAAGGAATCGTAAATAGAGTTCGGGTTCGAATTCCATAGATAATATGGATGGTATTGCCTATAATGATAGACAAATGAAAGACAATGATAGACAAATGAAAGACTCTCTCAAAATTGTTATTTATTTATCCACTTGATATTTTGCAAATAGGTTGGTTGAACTTAAAAATTCCTTCATTGAATAAGGAAACAATCCAATTGAATTGCATTCAATTGGATGGTACCAACGAAATCGAGTGCTAATCCCCATTTCTTATTGAATTAACCGATCAACTTGCTGTCGAAGATTTTTTTTATTAGAAAATTTTCGAAAAAAAAAATTGACATATTTCACTTTATTTTATTATGAGAATAAATCCTACTACTTCTGTTCCTGGAGTTTCCACGCTTGAAAAAGAAAATCTGGGACGTATTTCTCAAATCATCGGTCCAGTACTGGATGTAGCCTTTCCCCCGGGCAAGATGCCTAATATTTACAACGCTTTGGTAGTTAAGGGTCGAGATACCATCGGTCAACAAATTAATGTAACTTGTGAGGTACAGCAATTATTAGGAAACAATCGAGTTAGAGCTGTAGCTATGAGCGCTACAGATGGTCTAATGAGAGGAATGGAAGTGATTAACACGGGAGCTCCTCTAAGTGTTCCAGTCGGCGGAGCGACCCTAGGACGAATTTTTAACGTGCTTGGGGAGCCCGTTGATAATTTAGGTCCTGTAGATACTCGCACAACATCCCCTATTCATAAACCTGCGCCCGCTTTCATACAATTAGATACAAAATTATCTATTTTTGAAACAGGAATTAAAGTAGTCGATCTTTTAGCTCCTTATCGTCGTGGAGGAAAAATCGGACTATTTGGGGGAGCTGGGGTAGGTAAAACAGTACTCATTATGGAATTGATCAACAACATTGCCAAAGCTCATGGGGGTGTATCCGTATTTGGCGGAGTAGGTGAACGTACTCGTGAAGGAAATGATCTTTACATGGAAATGAAAGAATCTGGAGTAATTAATGAACAAAATCTTGCGGAATCAAAAGTGGCTTTAGTCTACGGTCAGATGAATGAACCGCCAGGAGCTCGTATGAGAGTTGGGTTGACTGCCCTAACTATGGCGGAATATTTCCGAGATGTTAATAAACAAAACGTACTTCTATTTATAGACAATATCTTCCGTTTTGTCCAAGCGGGATCCGAAGTATCTGCCTTATTGGGTAGAATGCCTTCCGCTGTGGGTTATCAACCCACCCTTAGTACCGAAATGGGTTCTTTACAAGAAAGAATTACTTCTACCAAGGAGGGATCCATAACTTCTATTCAAGCAGTTTATGTACCCGCGGATGATTTGACCGACCCTGCCCCTGCCACAACATTTGCGCATTTAGATGCTACTACCGTACTATCAAGAGGATTAGCTGCCAAAGGTATCTATCCAGCGGTAGATCCTTTAGACTCAACGTCAACTATGCTCCAACCTCGAATCGTTGGAAAGGAACATTATGAAACTGCGCAAAGGGTTAAGCAAACCTTACAACGTTACAAAGAACTTCAGGACATTATAGCTATCCTGGGGTTGGACGAAGTGTCCGAAGAGGATCGCTTAACCGTAGCAAGAGCGCGAAAAATTGAGCGTTTCTTATCACAACCCTTTTTCGTAGCGGAAGTATTTACTGGTTCCCCGGGGAAATATGTTGGCCTAGCAGAAACAATTAGAGGATTTCAATTGATCCTTTCCGGAGAATTAGACGGTCTTCCTGAACAGGCCTTTTATTTGGTAGGTAACATCGATGAAGCTACTGCGAAGGCTACGAACTTAGAAATGGAGAGCAAATTGAATAAATGACCTTAAATCTTTGCGTACTCACCCATAATCGAATTGTTTGGGATTCAGAAGTGAAAGAAATCATTTTATCTACTAATAGCGGACAAATTGGCGTATTACCAAATCACGCGCCTATTGCCACAGTTGTAGATATAGGTATTTTGAGAATACGCCTTAACGACCAATGGTTAACGATGGCTCTGATGGGTGGTTTTGCTAGAATAGTCAATAATGAAATCACTATTTTTGGAAAGGATGCGGAAAAGGGTAGTGACATTGATCCACAAGAAGCTCAGCAAGCTCTTGAAATAGCGGAAGCTAACTTGAGGAAAGCTGAAGGCAAGAGGCAAACAATTGAGGCAAATCTAGCTCTCAGATGGGCTAGGACACGAGTAAAGGCTATCAACGCGATTTCGTAACTAGTTGGTTAATCGAAAGAATTTCCGTATAAACAGAACTTTCGTTTCTACATCCCATTTTTATTCTGCTGATTAAATAGAATCAAATACAATCAAAAGTGAAATAGTGAAATTTGATCTAACGAAAAATTTGAAAATTGAAAACGGAAATAGAATAGGATGAAAAAGATAGAAAATCAATAAAAGAAGGTGGGTAGAAAAACTTATTAGACACCGGGATCAATGGTATCTAATAAGTTCTACCTACTATTGGATTTGAACCAATGACTCCCGCCGTATGAAAGCAATACTCTAACCACTGAGTTAAGTAGGTCATTTATTATCATAAGGAATCATAAAGAGAAAGAAAAGGGACCTATCACATCGATGGATTATAAATCCGATATTACTTCTAAGCAATACCAATCAAACCGACCAAAAAGGTATGATTATGATGTTGGATCATGTAATATTCATCTTGACAAGAAATTATCTAAATAATATGATAAAATATGTATCACAAACACAAGGGCTATAGCTCAGTTAGGTAGAGCACCTCGTTTACACGCGCGCCAATGTTTTTCAGGGGAGTCTATCATGCAATCAAAAAAAATTGATCCTTTTGAGAAATCGATGTCTTACTCCATTACTTTGAAGGAACAAAACAAGAGAACAATAGCCTGACAAATGGTTTGGTTCGATTCGGGTGCCGTTTAGGCAGGAGCAGGATCCGAATCGAACCTATCATTGATTTGAGATATTGATAGGGCGAATACCCAGTCTATTCAATGCTAGGCATAATGAGTATAAGGACCTCAAAAATTCTCTTTTCGTCCTATGAATCTTAAGGTGTATGAAGTTTCATCTTTGATTTTTTAATCAGGATGATAGAGACTTCATTTAACTTAGGTTGATCTAGGCCAGAAGCAGACCTACGTCAAGATAAACTTTCCCTTCTTTGAAACACTTTGGTAGTGCTCCTGTATCAGTAATGAATCAGAGCACATGGAACCATCTTCCTTTTTTTTCTAAGAGAAAAAATATATATATGGTAGACTAACTGATATTTCTATCAGTTAATGAAAGAGCCCAATGCAAAAAAATGCATGTTGGGTCTTTGAAATAGGTCGAATCATTTTGATAATAATCAGTTCGATCTGTTTTACCGAGAAGGTCTACGGTTCGAGTCCGTATAGCCCTATATTTTATATTTTTATTTTATATTTTATTAATTTTTATATTTTATTAATTTTTATATTTTATTAATTTTTATATTTTATTAATTTAAAATATTTATTAAATTAATAAAAAAATATTTATTAAATTAATAAAAATGAAATGAAAATAATATTCTTAAAACTAAAGCAAACTAAAACAATAAAGAATATCCAAATACAAATAAAAAAAGTTGTATAGTTTTTTTCCTAATTATTGTATTCTTTGTTGATTGGAACTGGTCGCTTCCAGTTGCTTGGTTAAAATCATTCCCATAAGCTCGCTCACAGGGAGATCGCTCAGAAACTGAAAACAAAAGCGCATTTCAACAGAATCTCATAAATATATATAATATATATTAAATATATATATATAGATAATATATATATAGATAATATCTATAAAAAGATATAATATCTATAAAATATAGATAGAAAATAAAAAATGTATTCTATATATAACTATATATAAATTTATTCTATATTCTATATATAACTATATAATATACTATATAATATATATATAAATTTATTCTATATTCTATATATATTCTATATATATAATAGATAATAAGATAATAGAAAAGAGAAAAGGTTTTTTTTTTTTTTTTTTTATTTCTAATACATATTAGATATTAGTTATATATTAGAATTCCTTTTATTTAGAAAAATACGAAATGAAGTGAAAACAAAAAAGTTTTACTTGTTTTGGATTTGTATAGTATTCTACTATACTATATAGTAATAGTATAAATATCTATGTAATAGTATAAATGTAATAGTATAAATATCTATTTATACTATTACTATACAAATTAGTACTATATCGAATACAAATTAGTACTATATCGAAATTAAATCGAAATAAGTGAAATGTAAATAGGATTAATTCCAATCAATAAATCTTAAAACGCAACAGCAAACAAACGAAACTAGACGATTCGATCAAACTGAATTGTTGGTTTGACTAAACAAACAGTTGTGGATGACTTGACAATGAATTCCAGGTCGAATCGACTAATCCGGTCTATTTTTCACATTCATAGGAGTTCGTCTATGTTTCTGCTTTACGAATATGATATTTTCTGGGCATTTCTAATAATATCAAGTGCTATTCCTATTTTGGCATTTCTAATTTCTGGAGTTTTAGCCCCGATTAGAAAGGGTCCAGAAAAACTTTCTAGTTATGAATCGGGTATAGAACCAATGGGCGATGCTTGGTTACAATTTCGAATCCGTTATTATATGTTTGCTCTAGTTTTTGTTGTTTTTGATGTTGAAACGGTTTTTCTTTATCCATGGGCAATGAGTTTCGATGTATTGGGGGTACCCGTATTCATAGAAGCTTTAATTTTCGTGCTTATCCTAATTGTTGGTTCAGTTTATGCATGGCGAAAAGGAGCATTGGAATGGTCTTAGTTCCTGAATATTCAGATAATAAAAAGAAAGAAAAAAGTAAAAATAATAATAACATTGAGTATGAATTCCATTGAATTTCCCTTACTTGATCGAACAACCCAAAACTCAGTTATTTCAACTACATTAAATGATCTTTCAAATTGGTCAAGACTCTCCAGTTTATGGCCGCTTCTTTATGGTACCAGTTGTTGCTTCATTGAATTTGCTTCATTAATAGGCTCACGATTCGACTTTGATCGTTATGGGCTGGTCCCAAGATCGAGTCCTAGACAAGCGGACCTAATTTTAACAGCTGGAACAGTAACAATGAAAATGGCTCCCTCTTTAGTGAGATTATATGAACAAATGCCCGAACCTAAATATGTTATTGCTATGGGCGCGTGTACAATTACAGGAGGGATGTTCAGTACTGATTCTTATAGTACTGTTCGGGGAGTCGATAAGCTAATTCCTGTGGATGTCTATTTGCCGGGCTGTCCCCCTAAACCCGAGGCAGTTATAGATGCTATAACAAAACTTCGTAAGAAAATATCTCGCGAAATCTATGAAGATCGAATTAGATCTCAACAGGGGGATCGGTGTTTTACTACCAATCACAAGTTTTGTCTTGTACGCAGTACTCATACTGGAAATTATAATCAAGGATTACTCTATCAACCACCATCTACTTCAGAGATTCCTCCTGAAACATTTTTCAACTACAAAAGTTCAATATCTTCCCACGAATTAGTGAATTAGGTAGGATTCAGAAACAGAATAACAAACAACGAATTAATCTTCATAAATTCGATTTCATCGTAAATGTGAAATACTTATCTTATACAAATTACAAATAAAAAAGAAAAGTGCGGGAGAGATAAAAAAGATGCAGGGCCGTTTGTCTGTTTGGCTAGTCAAACACGGGCTAGTTCATAGATCTTTGGGCTTCGATTACCAAGGAATAGAGACTTTACAAATAAAGCCCGAGGATTGGCATTCCATTGCTGTTATTTTATATGTATATGGTTACAATTATCTACGTTCCCAATGTGCTTATGATGTAGCACCAGGCGGACTGTTAGCCAGTGTGTATCATCTTACGAGAATAGAGTATGGTGTAGATCAACCGGAAGAAGTATGTATAAAAGTATTTGCTCCAAGGAGTAACCCTAGAATTCCGTCTGTTTTCTGGGTTTGGAAAAGTGCGGATTTTCAAGAACGAGAATCTTATGACATGTTGGGAATCTCTTATGAGAATCATCCACGACTGAAACGTATCTTAATGCCCGAAAGTTGGATAGGGTGGCCTTTACGTAAGGATTACATTGCCCCCAATTTTTATGAAATACAAGACGCTCATTGAATGATAAGAAACTAATTACAACTTCAAATATTCAAGGAATATTTGTACATTCTCTTCTAGCTCAAACGGAGGAATTGAGGTTTCATTCGTATTCTTATGGATAGGCTAATAAATAAAAAGAAATAAAAGACAATACATCATTGAAATTCTCGATTTTTGAAGATACCTTTTTATTTTATTTCGGACGAGCCGAGACAATAGGATGAACAACAAGGGTTCTATACCGTGAACTTTGTATCGCGCACATCACTTAGATGAACTCTAGAGAGTCACATAGAAAGGAATGAAGAAATGGAATATGAAAGAGAATACAAATAAATAAATGAAAGGGAATCGGATTCTATTTGTACTGTAGCTGAGATGAGTCTTGGTTATTTCTATCCTTGAACTCCTCTAGACCAGACTTTTGGTTGGGCCTTTCAACCAACTATTTTAATCTTTTTTTTTAATTAAATATGTATGAAGTATTAACATTCTTTTTGAATGTGAGGAGCCACAGCGTGAACAAATAAAAAAGAAGAGGAAAGATAATGAAATTTTTTTCTTTTACTACATTATTTATTTTTTTTACTACATTATAATTATAATAGACTCTTTGCTCATCTAAAAAATAGAAACAAAAAAAAAAAAAAAAATAAATAAAGAGAGGGTTTACTTCCAGATAGCTAGCTAGATAAGTATGTATTATGTCGATCTATATCAATTAATTTGTAGAGTAGATACTCATACAAATTAATCATACGCCGAGAACCAGATTTGAACTGGTGACACGAGGATTTTCAGTCCTCTGCTCTACCAACTGAGCTATCCCGACCATTACCGACGCATTATCCTCATAATACTAGATGACTTGGGTCTATGTCACTTAAAAATGAAAACAAAAAAAAAAACGAAAAAGTATTAAATTAAAAGGGGAATTTCTTGGATCTTTAAAAGGAAGACTTTGTAAATTTCAGTATGAGTAATGATATGGATTATGAATCATTCAAATAGGTATTCCTTGCTCAAGGGTGTTGATTTGTACGTATATCATATATATATCACAATATATCATATCACAAGACTTGTGATAAGAGAACAAAATTCTGCTAGGATACGCTTGTAAAATGGAAAAGAATAGGATGAATGAGAAACATAAGGAACTTTGAACCACTAACAAAAAGGGTAGGATAAAATAAATAGATAGCAAACGGGCTTTTTGGGGTTGGGGATAGAGGGACTTGAACCCTCACGATTTTTAAAGTCGACGGATTTTCCTCTTACTATAAATTTCATTGTTGTCGGTATTGATATTGACATGTAGAACGGGACTCTATCTTTATTCTCGTCCGATTAATCAGTTTTTCAAAAGATTTATCAGACTATGGAGTGAATGATTTGATTAATGAATATTCTATTCGATTCTTTCTTCAACTTGGAATCGATTCACAACAATTCTTTTTATTTTTCATATAAATTGATTTTGCATATAAATAAAAAAAATACGGGTTCGAGTCGTCTTTTTTGGTTTTTCATTAGTATACCTATTTATTTTATATTTTATATAGGTATATCTTGCATCCTTTCTGGAGTTTCGATATAAGGATTCCTTTACCAACAGTCAACCCCATTTGTTAGAATAGCTTCCATTGAGTCTCTGCACCTATCCCTTTTTTATTATTCTCGCTTGTTGAACCTTTGTTTATTTTCGTAAAATAATAGGATTTGGCTCAGGATTGCCCATTTTTCATTCCGGGGTTTCTCTGAATTTGAAAGTTATCACTTAGTAGGTTTCCATACCAAGGCTCAATCCAATCCAATTAAGTCCGTAGCGTCTACCAATTTCGCCATATCCCCTTTGTGTCTTGAGATTAGGATCTCATTAGGATGCACTTCCTTCCCCCTTTCTCCTTCCCTTCCTTTCCCCTTTCTTTCATTTATTTATTTTCTTTCTTTTTATGCGAAAACCGTTGAATTTAGTATTGAATTTAGTAGATATAGATACTGATTCTTATATCGAAGGGTCTTTACCTATTTTATTTCTTGTTTGTTTATCTTCTTTCGTCTCTATCGGAGACCCGTATTTATTTGGTCCAATCAGAAAATATTTTATCATTTCTGTATTCGCAATTCAATATAGATGGATATTCCATAACATATATATGCCCCCCTTACTCTCAGTTTTCTCAGGCAATTTACTCGAACGGTCGATTTTTTTTTTTTTTTTCGTCTTAGCTTCCGCCTTTATGAATGAAAACAAAAGAAAGGAGTCTCTCATCTCTCATTATGATCTGGATTTCATTTCTATGGGTTGCATCTTTTCTTTTTTCTTTAATTTTATTTTTATTCTTATTCTTTTATTAGACTATCCTATATAACCATAATAAGATAACTAAAAAAATAAAAATAAAAATGAAAATTGAATTTATTCATTATTAAAATTTATTCATTTTAAAATTTATTCATTATTAATTATTTATTTTCTAGTATAATAGCATAATAGCTAGAACTAATTATTCCATTCATTTCTATTTCGACTTCGAAGATAATTCGAATTAGTTAGTCTAAAAAACAAAGTTTCATTCTAATTATTTAGACTTATAACGTATCATTTATATAATGATAATATATATATAAATTATATATAAATATAAATTATATATAAATGCATAAAAATATTTTCACTATAATTATCTAATTATTAGACTCTATTTATAATTCTAAACTAAATATAAATAAATTAAATATATATTAAATCTATATTAAATATAAATAAATATTAAATATAAATAAATTAAATCTATATTAAATCTATCTATCTATATTAAAATTAAATCTATCTATTAAATTAAATCTATATCTATATCTATATAAAAAAAAAAAATTATATATAATTTAAATGTAAAATATACTAAAAATATACTAAAAAATACTAAAAATATAAAATAAAAAATATAGTAATATTATACTTAGTATACTAATATTATACTAATATATATATAATACTAAATTATATATATAATACTAAATAGAATATAATACTAAATAGAATAGAATACTAAATAGAATAGACTAATAGAATAAAGATAACATATAATAAAATAAATATAAAATAAAAATATATAATATAGAGATAAATAATAAATAATTATAAAAATTATAAATATATTTATAATTTATTTTTATAATTTTTATAATTATAATAAAATTAGAATTAAATTATAATAATATTATTATAATTTAATATTATTAAATATAATGTTATTAAATATTAATATGATTAAATTAAAATATGATTAAATTAAAATATCATTTTTAATATGATTAAAATATAATCAAATAGAATGATTAAAATATAATCAAATAGAATTATATTATTCTATTCTTAATTATTATATTCTATCAATATTAGATTGAATATTAGATTGAATCTACCATTATTATATATTATTATATATTATTATATATCATTATATTAAATATGATTATATTAAATATGGCATAAATTATGTATGGCATAAATATGGCATTTAAAATTTAAAATTCTAGTTTTTCTAAATTCTAGTCTATAATTCATATTAATAATTCATAGTAATTATGAATAACTAATAGATAGTTAATAGATAAGATCGTAATAGTTTGCTGAATTCCTATGGATACAAAATTTCTATTATTTGAGCCCGCTTAGCTCAGAGGTTAGAGCATCGCATTTGTAATGCGATGGTCATCGGTTCGATTCCGATAGCCGGCTTTCTCTATTTGTTTGCTTTTTTACTTTTTTACATGATTGATAATGTTTTTTTGAAATCAAAGAACATTGAAAAAGCTTTTTCCCCTTTTCTTTCCAAAGGTCAACGATCCGTTTATTATGTCGTAGAAACTTTCAATTAGGAATAAAATTGGAGGAGTTAGATCTTTGCAGAATAAATCAAGAAAAAAAAAAAGGAAACTTTTTTTGGTTTAATTTTTAGATTTTAATTTTTATATTTTATATTTAATATATATTTTATATTTAATATATTTATATATTATATATATTTTATTTTAATTTCTATTTTTTGTATACATTATATACAATATACATTATATACAATACAAAAAAGTATGGATATTGATCCAATTCATCTCATTAATATTTGTAGTACAATCCTTCAGTCGATTTCGCTTCATTTAGTTCAGTTTTAATTTAGGTTTATGAAATTTCAATAAAATTCAAATTAATAAGGAGTCTTTATGTCGCGTTACCGAGGGCCTCGTTTCAAAAAAATACGCCGTCTGGGGGCTTTACCGGGACTAACTAGTAAAAGTCCTAGAGCCGGAAGCGATCTTAGAAACCGATCGCGCTCCGGTAAAAAATCTCAATATCGTATTCGTTTAGAAGAAAAACAAAAATTGCGTTTTCATTATGGCCTTACAGAACGACAATTACTTAAATACGTTCGTATTGCCAGAAAAGCAAAAGGGTCAACAGGTCAGGTTTTACTACAATTACTTGAAATGCGTTTGGATAACATCCTTTTTCGATTAGGTATGGCTTCAACTATTCCTCAAGCCCGCCAATTAGTTAACCATAGACATATTTTAGTTAATGGTCGTACAGTAGATATACCAAGTTATCGCTGCAAACCCCGAGATATTATTTCAGCGAGGGATGAACAAAAATCTAGAACTCTGATTCAAAATTATCTTGATTCATCCACCCATGAGGAATTACCAAAGCATTTGACCCTTCACACATTACAATATAAAGGATTAGTCAATCAAATAATAGATAGGAAATGGGTCGGTTTGAAAATAAATGAATTGCTTGTCGTAGAATATTATTCTCGTCAGACTTAAACCTAACTAAAATAACAAAACAAGGGTTCTGCTCCCTTTTCACCTGAGTTAAGGTTAAGTAAAGGAAGACAGGGTAAGGGATTTGATTCGGAAATTTTATTTTTCTCCTATTCATGTATGATAGATCCGTAGGTAGATTTTCATCCCCTGTACGCTATTTTACGTATTCCGTATTAAAAAGAAATTGGGAATAGAGAATCTATATCAAAGAAGGGTCTAACTCTTTAGTATCTGTTCTTATTTGATTTGATACATTGTAGTCAGTTACATTGGCGAATTAGGTGAAGGTGCGGAAAGAGAGGGATTCGAACCCTCGGTAAACAAAAGTCTACATAGCAGTTCCAATGCTACGCCTTGAACCACTCGGCCATCTCTCCTACATAATTATTATGGCCGATAACCCGAGCGAATAGCGAGTTATTCATATTAGATTGTTCGAGAGGTACGAACAATATCAATTCTAACTAGAAAACTAGCTATAAAAATAGAAAACTTTTCATCACTTTTTTCAGCACTTTTTCTTTAGCCTCCCGACTCGAAGAAATTTTTTTGTGAGGGGGCTGTTAAAAATAAATAATATAATACGATAAACATATACCATATATATCTATTCATGTTTGCGAAAAAGGCACTCCCATCTTTTTTCTGATATTTCTACCGGACTGGATTAAATCAATGAATTGAAACGAATCAAATCAATCGATTGGTTTTTTTTTTTTAGACTATGCTTAATGGATATTTTTAGTTCATAATTCTCTTTAGACTCTAATTCCCCATTTCTATAAGAATTCTAAAATTCTTTTCCAGTTTTAGATCTCTCAACAACAACCTCTTACTCTGTAAATCTATTACAAATTCATAAATCCTCTAAGGGATTTTTATATTTGATTATATGTTGTATACCTGCTATGCACAAAACACAAAAAAGGGCAGTTATTTTATTTTCATCATAGAACGATTATTCGATTATTTTTCCTCTTTTTATCATAATTTAATCAAAACTTCTCTAATTTTGCTAATCTATCCTAATCCGTAGGATAAATTTTTTGATTCTTCAACTTCGATGAAATCGTAATAATTCTTTTTTCTTTTTATATTTTATTCTTATACTAATAAATTCTTATACTAATAAATTTGGATGAAATAAAATAGGATTCAAATATTTCTTTTTTTTTTTTTTTCTTGATTCCTGCCAAAAAAATTGAAGTAAAGTAGAGGGCTATATCTTTTTTTTTTTTTTTTTTATGGAATGGGTCTGCTTTTATGTTATTTCGTACTGTACGCTTCCTTTGTTTGTGAGATCCTTTTTTTTTTCTCACGAAGGGGTAATGAAAAGAGTTATAGAATGGATTGCTACCTATGCCTAGATCGCGGATAAATGGAAATTTTATTGATAAGACCTTTTCAATCGTAGCCAATATCTTATTACGAATAATTCCGACAACTTCAGGAGAAAAAGAGGCATTTACTTATTACAGAGATGGTGCGATTTGATTATTATTATATAATTATAATTATTTTATATATTTTAATTATTTTATATATATTTTTTTTTTTATTTTTATTTTACCGCTCTTAGTCTTAGGAAAAAGACACATGATTCGGAATAGAAAAAAAAAAAAAAAGACTATTGAAAAAAAAAAAGAAATCTACGCTTGTTGAAGGTGAAGTTTATAAATAAAGCAATTCCTTCTGTCGTGTATCCCCGATTAATGCAACCTCAGATGCTTCAATTGTTGATTCGAGTATTGAGCGAAAGGTTACACCTATGGGTCTGTATTGTGGGTCAACCCTACTACACTAGTACCAATAGGCGGCATAGAGGAAGAAGCACTACATCTAGGAATCAACAACACGAAAACTTTGTTATTGTTATAAAGGATTCCCTTTCCTTATCGGGATCGGAACTAAGAGAAATGGTTGGGACAACAAACATCCATCTTGTTCGTACTTTGGATACCCATATAACCATCGAAGATTGTTGAAGTGACTAATTCCTGGAAATTAAGGAGCGTTGAGAACAAAGAAATTGTTGGAGTTTACTTTATTTATCTAGTACGAACACGCTTGATGGTAAGAAAAGATCTTTTGCAAGAGGGTTGGCTAGAGATTTCTTGTAAAAACATTAGCCCCGCTCAGTTCATAATGACAATATTTCGACCTTTTTTTTAATTCCATGGATTATTCTCATTATGCACATAAAGGAGGAGCCGTATGAGGTGAAAATCTCACGTACGGTTTTGGAACGGAGAATTCGTTGAATCGAATGACGACCGTAACGGATGTCGGCTCAATCCGAAGGAAATTATGCGGAAGCCTTACAGAATTATTATGAAGCTATGCGACTAGAAATTGATCCCTATGATCGAAGTTATATACTCTATAACATAGGCCTTATCCACACAAGTAACGGAGAACATACAAAAGCTTTAGAATATTATTTTCGAGCACTAGAACGAAACCCGTTCTTACCACAAGCTTTTAATAATATGGCTGTGATCTGTCATTACGTGCGACTATCTCCACTATAGAAATAAAAAAAAAAAGGAAAGAAAGAGCAAATACGCTAGTAAATAAATACGCTAGTAAATAAAATAGGCTTTCTACATATTGCATCGTCCAAAAAACGATTTTTATCAGCTGTAACAAAAAAAGAAAAAAAAAAAAGAAACTTCATAGAAGTCAAAATATGAAGAAATATATATGCCTAGATACTTTATTCTATGGATAAAGGATCTAATTGATAGAGGAAGCACCGTAAAGATCAATTAGCGAGGTTTTGGGCCGATACAATAAAAATAAATAAGAACTGCTTATTTATGTCATGATATGAGATAAAAATTAGGAATCAACTTATGTAATAGAGCCGATCCCCTAAGTTATTGAGCAGCGGTGTAGCATCAGATCCCAAAGACAGTAAGTCTTTTTTATGAGAGAAGAAGTCTTTTTCAAGGATTCTATATAAATTTATATATGATATGAAACCGAGATAGTTACCTTTCAGAAAAATCTAACGGACGATAATCCCGAAACGCCTATGCTTTATTTTTCTGAAGGTGGGAGAAAAGATAAAACTCATTATTAATTTAATCCAAATTAAAGTTTGAAACTCATGTAATTAACCTCTTTTGGTTAACCCGAGACAAATCGATAGGATCTATGAGAAATCTCATTCAATTGGATATATGGTAGGGTAAAAAAATGGGACACCAAAAGAATTGACTGCCGAGCCGTATGAGGTAGGAAACTCTCAAGTACGGTTCTAAGGGAAGGAATTGACCCGCCTATTCCGACCGGGGAGAACAGGCCATTCGACAGGGGGATTCTGAAATAGCGGAGGCTTGGTTCGATCAAGCCGCTGAGTATTGGAAACAGGCTATAGCGCTTACTCCTGGTAATTATATTGAAGCGCAGAATTGGTTAAAGATCACGAGGCGTTTCGAATAAGAACAAGAGCTCTCTGTTTATTTATTATTTTCGGATTAGAAATTCTAATTAGAAATTAGAAAATTCTATTACTATTAAATTCTATTCTTATTCTATTAAATCCATTTAATTAAATTACCTTACCATTAAAATTATTAAATTAGATTTTTTATTCATATTCAATTTGAATCTTTAAATATTAAAAAATATTAATTTAATTGGAATTGTTAATTGTGTAATTGTTTGTTTTTGTTGGACCCATCGGTCAGATCATTTCTCTCTCTCTGGGAAAAACCAATCAAAGAATTTCATTATATCCTTTCTAAAATCGTTCTATTTCGTCTGATATTTCGTAAGGATAAGTAATACACGGATATAGCAAAATAAAAAATATTTTCTTTTCTGCTTCTATTAAAACGAATAAAAACCCCTCGAATGACTCAATATCAATACTGGAGTATCCCTTAGTAATGAATGCTCACGCGAGTTGGGATAGAGTAATATTCCTTGTTCTATCTATGTAAGACAAAAAAAACTCCATCTAGGAACTTCTAATTAAGATAGGAATACAATACACAGGTTGCACAAAAAAATTGTTTTTGCACCAATGTAAGTAAAGTCCGGAAAAGGTTTTATAAGATTAAAAAAGGTCCGTTGAGCGCCTCATGGATA